>NC_137827.1:332500-337500 GCF_963921795.1 Nannobrachium achirus
TTTAAGTAAAGGGTTAGGGTTAGGGTAAACTAAGTGTTTTAAGTAAAGGGTTAGGGCGGGTAAACTAAGTGTTTTAAGTAAAGGGTTAGGGTTAGGGTAAACTAAGTGTTTTAAGTAAAGGGTTAGGGTTAGGGTAAACTAAGTGTTTTAAGTAAAGGGTTAGGGTGGGTAAACTAAGTGTTTTAAGTAAAGGGTTAGGATTAGGGTAAACTAAGTGTTTTAAGTAAAGGGTTAGGGTTAGGGTAAACTAAGTGTTTTAAGTAAAGGGTTAGGGTTAGGGTAAACTAAGTGTTTTAAGTAAAGGGTTAGGGTAAACTAAGTGTTTTAAGTAAAGGGTTAGGGCGGGTAAACTAAGTGTTTTAAGTAAAGGGTTAGGATTAGGGTAAACTAAGTGTTTTAAGTAAAGGGTTAGGGTTAGGGTAAACTAAGTGTTTTAAGTAAAGGGTTAGGGTTAGGGTAAACTAAGTGTTTTAATTAAAGGGTTAGGGCGGGTAAACGAAGTGTTTTAATTAAAGGCCACCGACCGCAATTTGGCCTTCATGAAGTTACAGAAGTTCAGAGGCGGTGAGTGTAG
The DNA here is from genome assembly GCF_963921795.1 of Nannobrachium achirus. Classification (NCBI taxonomy): domain Eukaryota; kingdom Metazoa; phylum Chordata; class Actinopteri; order Myctophiformes; family Myctophidae; genus Nannobrachium; species Nannobrachium achirus. Next base: position 333,075 of record NC_137827.1, read on the forward strand.
CTGGACAAACACTGTGTGTGTGTGTTGTGTGTGTGTGTGTGTGTGTGTGTGTGTGTGTGTGTGTGTGTGTGTGTGTGTGTGTGTGTGTGTGTGTGTGTGAGAGTGTGTGTGTGTGTGTGTGAGAGAGAGTGTGTGTGTGTGTGTGTGTGTGTGTGTGTGTGTGTGTGTGTGTGTGTGTGTGTGTGTGTGTGTGTGTGTGTGAGTGTGTGTGTGTGTGTGCACGTGCGTGCGTGCGTGCGTGTAACAGGAAGTGTTGTTGGACTGGTGTGATGACCAGGAGTTGAATCTCATTCTGACCACCGGGGGCACCGGCTTCGCCCCGCGAGACGTCACACCTGAGGTACACACACACTACTACTACACACACACACACACACACACATCCTAACCCTAGCTTCCATTAGAACTACAGACTCACTCCCTATGATATTTCTATGCATTTGATGTATTGATGTTGATGTATTGATGATGATGATGATGATGATGATGATGATGATGATGATGACCTTGCGTATTGTAAGTCACTATGGATTAAGCAGTGTCTGATAAATGCCTAAATTGTAAATTGTATTATTGTTGTAATACCACAGGCCACCAGAGAGGTGATAGAGTATTGTATTAATTGTATTATTGTTGTAATACCACAGGCCACCAGAGAGGTGATAGAGTATTGTATTAATTGTATTATTGTTGTAATACCACAGGCCACCAGAGAGGTGATAGAGTATTGTATTAATTGTATTATTGTTGTAATACCACAGGCCACCAGAGAGGTGATAGAGAGTATTGTATTAATTGTATTATTGTTGTAATACCACAGGCCACCAGAGAGGTGATAGAGAGAGAAGCTCCAGGCATGGCTCTGGCCATGTTGATGGGATCTCTGAATGTCACTCCTCTAGGAATGCTGTCCAGGTACTTATTACCTTATTACCTTATTACCTTATTACCTTACTACCTTATTACCTTACTACCTTATTACCTTACTACCTTACTACCTTATTACCTTATTACCTTACTCACCACATCTCTGAATGTGACTCCTCTAGGAATGCTGTCCAGGTACTTATTACCTTATTACCTTATTACCTTATTACCTTATTACCTTACTACCTTATTACCTTACTACCTTATTACCTTACTACCTTATTACCTTACTACCTTATTACCTTACTACCTTATTACCTTATTACCTTACTCACCACATCTCTGAATGTGACTCCTCTAGGAATGCTGTCCAGGTTAGTACTAATCCTAACCTTAACCTTAACCTTAACCTTAACCCTACTACTACTATTACTACTACTACCACCACCATGTTGATGGCTTCTCTGAATGTCACTCCTCTAGGAATGCTGTCCAGGTACTTATTACCTTATTACCTTATTACCTTACTACCTTATTACCTTATTACCTTATTATCTTATTACCTTACTCACCACATCTCTGAATGTGACTCCTCTAGGAATGCTGTCCAGGTATGATAATAATGATATTTGCTGCATTTCAGCTAATGTACAGTAGAACTGTCATACTTACAGTAGAATGTACAGTAGAACTGTTGTACTTACAGTACTTACAGTAGAATGTACAGTAGAACTGTCGTACTTACAGTAGAATGTACAGTAGAACTGTCAAGCTTACAGTAGAATGTACAGTAGAACTGTTGTACTTACAGTACTTACAGTAGAATGTACAGTAGAACTGTTGTACTTACAGTACTTACAGTAGAATGTACAGTAGAACTGTCGTACTTACAGTAGAATGTACAGTAGAACTGTCATACTTACAGTAGAATGTACAGTAGAACTGTTGTACTTACAGTACTTACAGTAGAATGTACAGTAGAACTGTCGTTCTTACAGTAGAATGTACAGTAGAACTGTCATACTTACAGTAGAATGTACAGTAGAACTGTCATACTTACAGTAGAATGTACAGTAGAACTGTTGTACTTACAGTACTTACAGTAGAATGTACAGTAGAACTGTCGTACGTAGCCTGTTTGAAGAGGCCGTCTGGAGATCTCTTAACATCTTTCATAGTTAAGGGTGTTGTAGCTTACAACTAAAGGGTGTTCCCCACATAAACCCAGATACATATCTTACAACTAAAGGGTGTTCCCCACATCAGATACATAGCTTACAACTAAAGGGTGTTCCCCACACAAACCCAGATACATATATTACAACTAAAGGGTGTTCCCCACATCAGATACATAGCTTACAACTAAAGGGTGTTCCCCACATCAGATACATATCTTACAACTAAAGGGTGTTCCCCACATCAGATACATATCTTACAACTAAAGGGTGTTCCCCACATCAGATACATAGCTTACAACTAAAGGGTGTTCCCCACATCAGATACATAGCTTACAACTAAAGGGTGTTCCCCACATCAGATACATAGCTTACAACTAAAGGGTGTTCCCCACATCAGATACATAGCTTACAACTAAAGGGTGTTCCCCACATAGCTTACAACTAAAGGGTGTTCCCCACATCAGATACATAGCTTACAACTAAAGGGTGTTCCCCACATCAGATACATATCTTACAACTAAAGGGTGTTCCCCACATCAGATACATAGCTTACAACTAAAGGGTGTTCCCCACACAAACCCAGATACATATCTTACAACTAAAGGGTGTTCCCCACATCAGATACATAGCTTACAACTAAAGGGTGTTCCCCACATCAGATACATATCTTACAACTAAAGGGTGTTCCCCACATCAGATACATAGCTTACAACTAAAGGGTGTTCCCCACACAAACCCAGATACAAAGATTACAATACGTAACTTGCGATGCCTACCCCAAAAACAAGCATATTGGCACAAAGTTGTTTAGGAACAATGTAAATACTGTGAGGTTATTTTTCTGTTTTACTTTTTACATTTATTGTGTTATATTGTTACTGTCTGTGTGTGCACGTGTGTGCGTGAGCGCATGTGTGTGTTACAGACCAGTGTGTGGTATTAATATAATTTGTGCGAGTGCGTGCGTGTGTGTGTGCGTGTGTGTGTGTGTGTGTGCGTGCGTGCGTGTGTTACAGACCAGTGTGTGGAATCCGGGGGAAGACATTGATCATCAACCTTCCAGGAAGTAAGAAAGGCTCTCAGGTATGACTGATATTAATATATTGATTGATTGATTGATTTAAGTATTGATTGATTGATTGATTGATTGATTGATTGATTGATTGTCAGTTTGCATATAGCCTCAGAAACCCAGCCTTTATTTGGCGAAATAAAGAATGGAGCGATGGCGTTAAAATCACTGTTGTAGGAAGTGCAGAATTTCCCTAACCAATCAGAGTGGAGGCGTCATGACGCAGCAGCGTTCTCTCACTGAGCAGAGGGAGGGGGGGGGAGGGGGGAGGGGGGACACATGCTATTGGCCGGAGACTCCCCAAGACATTCGCCGGGTTGTGTAATCCCCGCCCATCTGCCAGCATAAACCGTCGGAGTAGATCAGAGTAGATCAGAGTAGGTTGGTACAAGGTCAACTAAAATAACACACTCAGGAAAGCCTTGGCTTGTTTACATTGAGATCCTTTTTTAACTCATAACATTGAATGACAGACAGACAGACAGACAGAACACAGTACTATGATAGACATTTAACTCATATAACATTGAATGACAGACAGACAGAACACAGTACTATGATAGATATTTAACTCATATAACATTGAATGACAGACAGACAGAACACAGTACTATGATAGATATTTAACTCATATAACATTGAATGACAGACAGACAGAACACAGTACTATGATAGATATTTAACTCATATAACATTGAATGACAGACAGACAGAACACAGTACTATGATAGATATTTAACTCATATAACATTGAATGACAGACAGACAGAACACAGTACTATGATAGATATTTAACTCATATAACATTGAATGACAGACAGACAGAACACAGTACTATGATAGACATTTAACTCATATAACATTGAATGACAGACAGATAGAACACAGTACTATGATAGATATTTAACTCATATAACATTGAATGACAGACAGACAGAACACAGTACTATGATAGACATTTAACTCATATAACATTGAAGAACACAGTGCTATGCATACTGTACATTATGATATGACATTATGATAATTACATAGTAATGTACATCATCACATGATCATAATTATGATGATAATTACATTAATTAAGAAAGGCATGATGACTCTGCTGCATGGCACCATGCTTCTCCCACAACAGCAACATATAACAAAGCTGTGTGTGTGTGTGTGTGTGTGTGTGTGTGTGTGTGTGTGTGTGTGTGTGTGTGTGTGTGTGTGTGTGTGTGTGTGTGCGCGCGCGCGCGCGTGCGTGCGTGCGTGCATGCGTGTGTGTGTGTGTCTGTGTGTGCGTGCGTGCGTGCATGCGTGTTTG
>NC_137827.1:342500-367500 GCF_963921795.1 Nannobrachium achirus
GCTCAACATGATCTACCCATCCACAATGTTTAAAATGACCAGCTCAACATGATCTACCCATCCACAATGTTTAAAATGACTAGCTCAACATGATCTACCCATCCACAATGTTTAAAATAACTAGCTCAATATGATCTACCCATCCACAATGTTTAAAATGACTAGCTCAACATGATCTACCCATCCACAATGTTTAAAATGACTAGCTCAATATGATCTACCCATCCACAATGTTTAAAATGACCAGCTCAACATGATCTACCCATCCACAATGTTTAAAATGACTAGCTCAACATGATCTACCCATCCACAATGTTTAAAATGACTAGCTCAATATGATCTACCCATCCACAATGTTTAAAATGACTAGCTCAACATGATCTACCCATCCACAATGTTTAAAATGACTAGCTCAATATGATCTACCCATCCACAATGTTTAAAATGACTAGCTCAATATGATCTACCCATCCACAATGTTTAAAATGACCAGCTCAACATGATCTACCCATCCACAATGTTTAAAATGACTAGCTCAATATGATCTACCCATCCACAATGTTTAAAATGACTAGCTCAATATGATCTACCCATCCACAATGTTTAAAATGACTAGCTCAACATGATCTACCCATCCACAATGTTTAAAATGACTAGCTCAATATGATCTACCCATCCACAATGTTTAAAATGACTAGCTCAACATGATCTACCCATCCACAATGTTTAAAATGACTAGCTCAATATGATCTACCCATACACAATGTTTAAAATGACTAGCTCAACATGATCTACCCATCCACAATGTTTAAAATGACTAGCTCAATATGATCTACCCATACACAATGTTTAAAATGACTAGCTCAATATGATCTACCCATCCACAATGTTTTAGCTGAGGGCCTCAGGGTGGCTTGGGAATAGCAGCACTGGCGTTATAGAGGTCCGCACACAGCTCAATGCTCCACAGAGTTTATTTAAAAGATAAAAGATAATCTTTTATCTTTTAAATAAACACTGTGTGCAGACCTCTATTCTTTTTAATCACATGTCGACCTGAGCCTGTTAACCCTGACCCTGAGCCCAGCACCAGCACTTTGGAAAGGATGTGCACATCATCTTGTTCTTTTAACTAGTTACATTTATCATCATCTTGTTCTTTTAACTAGTTACATTTATCATCATCTTGTTCTTTTAACTAGTTACATTTATCATCATCTTGTTCTTTTAACTAGTTACATTTATCATCATCTTGTTCTTTTAACTAGTTACATTTTAGTTACAAACACACTTACTGTAAGGAGGAAATAAATGGGAAATACTGGGGGAAATGTCTTCATCCCATTCTGTAAGGAAGTGGTAGGTTTTGGGGTTCTTTGTAAAGCTACTGACTCTTGAACAAAGTTTGCCTACTTTAGAAGCCATGAAGGGAGCTGACAGGCCCTTCTTGATGTGATATTGACATATTCTTTTTATATTTTAATGATATATTTTTATAGTCATGTCATGTGGTCTACCTGCACACCCTTCCTTTTGGCCACCCCTGCTCTACGGCAATCATACAGTATCAGTTCCACAACAATAAGCATCTCTCTCTCTCTCTCTCTCTCTGTCTCTCTCTCTCTCTCTCTCTCTCTCTCTCTCTCTCTCTCTCTCTGTCTCTGTCTCTGTCTCTCTCTCTCTCTCTCTCTCTCTCTCTCTCTCTCTCTCTCTCTCTCTCTCTCTCTCTCTCTCTCTCTCTCTCTCTCTCTCTCTCTCTCTCTCTCTCTCTCTCTCTCTCTCTCTCTCTCTCTCTCTCTCTCTCTCTCTCTCTCTCTCTGTCTCTCTCTCTCTCTCTCTCTCTCTCTCTCTCTCTCTCTCTCTGTCTCTCTCTCTCTCTCTCTCTCTCTCTCTCTCTCTCTCTCTCTCTCTCTCTCTCTCTCTAGGTGCAGTCCAGGTGTGGCAGTAATGAGAATATTCTTAGAGCCAGTAAGTAATAATAATAATAATAATAAAACTTTATTTGTACAGCACCTTTCATGACATGAAATGCAGCTCAAAGCGCTTTGCAGAGCACACAGGTCACAGTGTAAGGTTTATAATGTGTGTGTATGTGCGTGCACACAGGTCACAGTGTAAGGTTTATAATGTGTGTGTATGTACGTGCACACAGGTCACAGTGTAAGGTTTATAATGTGTGTGTATGTGCGTGCACACAGGTCACAGTGTAAGGTTTATAATGTGTGTGTATGTGCGTGCACACAGGTCACAGTGTAAGGTTTATAATGTGTGTGTATGTGCATGCACACAGGTCACAGTGTAAGGTTTATAATGTGTGTGTATGTGCGTGCACACAGGTCACAGTGTAAGGTTTATAATGTGTGTGTATGTGCGTGCACACAGGTCACAGTGTAAGGTTTATAATGTGTGTGTATGTGCGTGCACACAGGTCACAGTGTAATATGTGTGTATGTGCGTGCACACAGGTCACAGTGCAGTGGACATCTCTAAGGTTTATAATGTGTGTGTATGTGCGTGCACACAGGTTACAGTGTAAGGTTTATAATGTGTGTGTATGTGCGTGCACACAGGTCAGTGTAAGGTTTATAATGTGTGTGTATGTGCGTGCGTGCACACAGGTTACAGTGTAAGGTTTATAATGTGTGTGTATGTGCGTGCACACAGGTCACAGTGTAAGGTTTATAATGTGTGTGTATGTACGTGCACACAGGTTACAGTGTAAGGTTTATAATGTGTGTGTATGTGCGTGCACACAGGTCACAGTGTAAGGTTTATAATGTGTGTGTATGTACGTGCACACAGGTCACAGTGTAAGGTTTATAATGTGTGTGTATGTGCGTGCACACAGGTCACAGTGTAAGGTTTATAATGTGTGTGTATGTGCGTGCACACAGGTCACAGTGTAAGGTTTATAATGTGTGTGTATGTGCGTGCACACAGGTCACAGTGTAAGGTTTATAATGTGTGTGTATGTGCGTGCACACAGGTTACAGTGTAAGGTTTATAATGTGTGTGTATGTGCGTGCACACAGGTCACAGTGCAGTGGACATCTCGAAGGTTGCCAGAAGGCACCGCATGTCTCCCTTCCCGTTGACCTCCATGGACAAAGCCTTCATCACCGTCCTGGAGATGACCCCTATCCTGGGCACAGAGGTCATCAACTACAGAGGTCAGTATGACCCCTATCCTGGGCACAGAGGTCATCAACTACAGAGGTCAGTATGACCCCTATCCTGGGCACTGAGGTCATCAACTACAGAGGTCAGTATGACCCCTATCCTGGGCACTGAGGTCATCAACTACAGAGGTCAGTATGACCCCTATCCTGGGCACTGAGGTCATCAACTACAGAGGTCAGTATGACCCCTATCCTGGGCACAGAGGTCATCAACTACAGAGGTCAGTATGACCCCTATCCTGGGCACTGAGGTCATTAACTACAGAGGTCAGTATGACCCCTATCCTGGGCACTGAGGTCATCAACTACAGAGGTCAGTATGGCCCCTATCCTGGGCACTGAGGTCATTAACTACAGAGGTCAGTATGACCCCTATCCTGGGCACTGAGGTCATCAACTACAGAGGTCAGTATGACCCCTATCCTGGGCACTGAGGTCATTAACTACAGAGGTCAGTATGACCCCTATCCTGGACAAGCGGCAGCAAGACACCATATTATATAAATCAACGCCCCGGCCCATTGCACAACCCACCAAACAAAAACAAGAGATGTGTGTATATGTGTGTATTACAGATGGTAAGGTGTTTATTAGGTGTGTATATATGGTGTGTTACAGATGGAATGGGGCGGGTCCTAGCTCAGGACATTTATGTCTATATATGGTGTGTTTCAGATGGAATGGGGCGGGTCCTAGCTCAGGACATTTATGCCAAAGACAACCTGCCTCCATTTCCTGCTTCTGTTAAAGATGGATACGCTGTGAGAGGTGAGGCCTCTATTAATATAATCATTATTAGTATTATTAATATTCATTCCAGGGTTATTATACATATATTATAAATATATGATACAACAATATAAATATATTATATAAATATAAATATAATATAAATACATGATAAATATATTATATAAATATAAATATAATATAAATACATGTTGAAACGATCTCCTGGCCCATCTGCAGCTAAATATTATAAACATATGATATAATTGCGACCGTCAGGGAGCAGTTTATTGCGACCGTCAGGGAGCAGTTTACTATGAAAACCTCCACCGGCCGTCCGTCCGTCCGTCCGTCCGTCACACGTCACACGTCACACCTTTGCCCTGCTCATATCTCCGCATCAGTATGACATCACACCACATGTGTACACAAACCTTTGTGTACGTTGCTGTGGCAACAGTCTGTTGTTGCTGGTCTGTTAGTGTACGTTAGCAACCACCTTAGCAACCATGGTTTTACCCTAGCAACCAACTGTTTACCCTAGCAACCAACTGTTTACCATAGCAACCATGTTTTTTTACCCTAGCAACCAACTGTTTACCATAGCAACCAGATACGCAGAGCAGGGATCTCCATATATGGGCATAAACAGGTGACATCACACTGATGTCAGATACTCAGAGCAGGGATTTCTCCATAATATATGGGCATAAAAGGGATTCTGTTAGGGATCTCCATATATGGGCATAAAAGGGATTCTGTTAGGGATCTCCATATATGGGCATACAAGGGATTCTGTTAGGGATCTCCATATATGGGCATAAAAGGGATTATGTTAGGGATCTCCATATATGGGCATAAAAGGGATTCTGTTAGGGATCTCCATATATGGGCATAAAAGGGATTCTGTTAGGGATCTCCATATATGGGCATAAAAGGGATTCTGTTAGGGATCTCCATATATGGGCATAAAAGGGATTCTGTTAGCTGTTAGTGATCTCCATATATGGGCATAAAAGGGATGCTGTTAGGGATCTCCATATATGGGCATAAAAGGGATTCTGTTAGGGATCTCCATATATGGGCATGAAAGGGATTCTGTTAGGGATCTCCATATATGGGCATAAAAGGGATTGTATCCCAGATGATGCCCTGTTAGGAGATCCACACTAACAGAATCCATATATGGTCCTACCGACAGCTGCTATAAGCCAACCCTGGCGATAAGGTCTGAGTCGAAGAAATGCTTCTTTCCTGGCAAGAATTGCCCCTTTATACTGTAGGGCTCGTTTGTGTATTGTATGACATCACGCCACATCATCGGCTGAGGACTGTGTGATGTCATCATATCTCCATATATGGAGACATAAGTTGCTCATGCCCAAATATGGGCTGGTGAGGTCAGACTTAGTGTGATGCGTAGGTTATCTCCATATATGGAGATTCAACTTCAATGAGTAACCATGGCAAACTGTCAACTGCCCGTATGTTCTTGATAATTGGTAAAACAAACTTTTGGCCTATTTGTGGAGATAAGCGACCAACGGTCGCTTATCTCCCGATTAGGGAGTCTTACTGGTATAGATATAATAATATAAATATATGTGACTCTCCCATGATGAAAGATATGATATAATATAGATATAATAATATAAATATATGTGACTCTCCCATGATGAAAGGATCTCCTGGCCCGTCTGCAGCTAAATATTTATAAATATATTATAATTATATTATACATATATTATAAATATATGATACAACAATATAAATATATTATATAAATATAAATATAACATAAATACATGATGAAACGATCTCCTGGCCCATCTCCGGTGGTCACCAAACTATTCCTGGTTGTCACATAGTCTATTCCTATGAGCCACTATAAATAGAACTAATAGTGTAAAAAAACATCACAAGGATGCAACTGGGACGTATCATCAGTGATGTAGCCTGGGGTCGACGGGTGTTTCGGGTCTCGCAACATCATACACCCTCGCCCAGGTGACCCAGCCGGGGTTGATCAAGTCCCGACTTACGTCCCAGTAGCTATCCACGATCAGTCCTATTAGGGAAAGACAGGGTCACTCAATGTGCTGCACCGGAACTACTCTGCCGGGATTGGGGGTACCATTCTGGCGCGTGGAAGAACTAGGCTCTATGGGTTGACTCCTGGCCGGGCTCCTCCTACGTCTCACCAGGTCCTCCCCTGCTCTCACCAGGTTCAGAACCTGTGCGTTGCACCAGACCCCAATCCAAACATTCCATTCAGCTGCTGCAGTTGAATGGCCCTCCTAAAGGCCTCACCGTGGATTTGTTGGGCTTCTTCCTCACGGAAGACACAGGCTGGGGCGCTAACCCAACCTGCTCCCGGGTGCCGTCTAAATTCCGGCCGTCAACCGAGTCTCCGGTGGTCACCAAACTATTCCTGGTTGTCACATAGTCTATTCCTATGAGCCACTATAAATAGAACTAATAGTGTAAAAAAACATCACAAGGATGCAACTGGGACGTATCATCAGTGATGTAGCCTGGGGTCGACGGTTGTCACATAGTCTATTCCTATGAGCCACTATTTGTTGGGCTTCTTCCTCACGGAAGACACAGGCTGGGGCGCTAACCCAACCTGCTCCCGGGTGCCGTCTAAATTCCGGCCGTCAACCGAGTCTCCGGTGGTCACCAAACTATTCCTGGTTGTCACATAGTCTATTCCTATGAGCCACTATAAATAGAACTAATAGTGTAAAAAAACATCAAAAGGATGCAACTGGGACGTATCATCAGTGATGTAGCCTGGGGTCGACGGTTGTCACATAGTCTATTCCTATGAGCCACTATAAATAGAACTAATAGTGTAAAAAAACATCACAAGGATGCAACTGGGACGTATCATCAGTGATGTAGCCTGGGGTCGACGGGTGTTTCGGGTCTCGCAACATCATACACCCTCGCCCAGGTGACCCAGCCGGGGTTGATCAAGTCCCGACTTACGTCCCAGTAGCTATCCACGATCAGTCCTATTAGGGAAAGACAGGGTCACTCAATCTATATTATATCATATGTTTATAATATTTAGCTGCAGACGGGCCAGGAGATCGTTTCATCATGGGAGAGTCACATATATTTATATTATTATATCTATATTATATCATATGTTTATAATATTTAGCTGCAGATGGTCCAGGAGATCGTTTCATCATGTATTTATATTATATTTATATTATTATATCTATATTATATCATCTTATATTTACAATTGGCTTAAAGCCGCAGCCCACTTCAAGCAACGGACACAGGACACAGGACACAGGACAGTGGTGAAGCCTCAGTGGTGAAGCCTAAGCCAGCCCAGGCACTGAGAGAGAGAGAGAGAGAGAGAGAGAGAGAGAGAGAGGGAAGGGGAGAGGAGCAGGGCAGTGTATCGAATTACATTTACAACAGAGAGGGAGGGCTAGAGACGCACACTTTGGGGGGGGGGGGGGGCAAATGCACAGAGAGAGTGAAAAAAAAAAATTCTCAAAAAAAATTTTTTTCTAAAAATTTTTTTTTTCTCAAAAAATTTTTTTTCTCTAATTTTTTTTTCTCAAAATTTTTTTTTCTCAAAAAAAAATTTTTCTTCTCAAATTTTTTTTTTTTTGTAAAAAAACATTTTTTTCTCAAAAAAAACATCAGATCGTGGCCACCCTGTACCTCAGGGATTTGTTTTCGACGAATATTTACTCCTATAGACGCAACGCGACGACCTAGAGGGGAGGCCGGCACAGCCGGCCGACCTTCTAGTATGTTTATAATATTTAGCTGCAGATGGTCCAGGAGATCGTTTCATCATGGGAGAGTCACATCATATATTTATATTGTATCATATATTTATATTGTTATCATATACCAGTAAGACTCCCTAATCGGGAGATAAGCGACCTTTGCACTGGGTGAAAAGAGAGATTATCTGACATATACTGGTAGAGTATATGACAGTTTATGTACAGATATACTGGGCATATACCGACATTATTGGGTATATACTTTTTTAGGGATATTCTGGCATATTCCTCTGTATTCAGTGATAATTGGTGATATACTGCCCCCAGCTAGACAAAGGCACACAAAGGCACACCCTGCTGTGCATTTGTCTAGCTGGGGGCAGAATATCAGGGGAATATGCCTGAAAATCTCTTGAACTGAAAACTTCCAATAATGTGGGTATATCCCAGTATACTGGTACAAAATGGTACAAAATGGGTCATATACTCTACCAGTATATGTCAGATAATCTCTCTTTTCACCCAGTGTTGGTCGCTTATCTCTACAAATAGGCCAAAAGTTTGTTTTACCAATTATCAAGACATACGGGCAGTTGACAGTTTGCCATGGTTACTCATTGAAGTTGAATCTCCATATATGGAGATAACCTACGCATCACACTAAGTCTGACCTCACCAGCCCATATTTGGGCATGAGCAACTAAGTGACCGTTGGTCGCTTATCTCTACAAATAGGCCAAAAGTTTGTTTTACCAATTATCAAGACATACGGGCAGTTGACAGTTTGCCATGGTTACTCATTGAAGTTGAATCTCCATATATGGAGATAACCTACGCATCACACTAAGTCTGACCTCACCAGCCCATATTTGGGCATGAGCAACTAAGCGACCGTTGGTCGCTTATCTCTACAAATAGGCCAAAAGTTTGTTTTACCAATTATCAAGACATACGGGCAGTTGACAGTTTGCCATGGTTACAAATTGAAGTTGAATCTCCATATATGGAGATAACCTACGCATCACACTAAGTCTGACCTCACCAGCCCATATTTGGGCATGAGCAACTTATGTCTCCATATATGGAGATATGATGACATCACACAGTCCTCAGCCGATGATGTGGCGTGATGTCATACAATACACAAACGAGCCCTACAGTATAAAGGGGCAATTCTTGCCAGGAAAGAAGCACTTCTTCGACTCAGACCTTATCGCCAGGGTTGGCTTATAGCAGCTGTCGGTAGGACCATATATGGATTCTGTTAGTGTGGATCTCCTAACAGGGCATCATCTGGGATACAATCCCTTTTATGCCCATATATGGAGATCCCTAACAGAATCCCTTTCATGCCCATATATGGAGATCCCTAACAGAATCCCTTTTATGCCCATATATGGAGATCCCTAACAGCATCTTTTATGCCCATATATGGAGATCCCTAACAGAATCCCTTTTATGCCCATATATGGAGATCCCTAACAGAATCCCTTTTATGCCCATATATGGAGATCCCTAACAGAATCCCTTTTATGCCCATATATGGAGATCCCTAACAGAATCCCTTTTATGCCCATATATGGAGATCCCTAACAGAATCCCTTTTATGCCCATATATGGAGATCCCTAACAGAATCCCTTTTATGCCCATATATGGAGATCCCTAACAGAATCCCTTTTATGCCCATATATTATGGAGAAATCCCTGCTCTGAGTATCTGACATCAGTGTGATGTCACCTGTTTATGCCCATATATGGAGATCCCTGCTCTGCGTATCTGGTTGCTATGGTAAACAGTTGGTTGCTAGGGTAAACAGTTGGTTGCTAGGGTAAAACCATGGTTGCTAAGGTGGTTGCTAACGTACACTAACAGACCAGCAACAACAGACTGTTGCCACAGCAACGTACACAAAGGTTTGTGTACACATGTGGTGTGATGTCATACTGATGCGGAGATATGAGCAGGGCAAAGGTGTGACGTGTGACGTGTGACCGACGGACGGACGGACGGTGGAGGTTTTCATAGTAAACTGCTCCCTGACGGTCGCAATAATATATTTATAATATATTTATTTATATTTATATTTAGCTGCAGACGGTCCAGGAGATCGTTTCATCATGGGAGAGTCACATCATTGCGACCGTCAGGTCGCAGTTTAGTATCAAAACCTCCACCGGCCGTCCGTCGGTCGGTCGGTCGGTCGGTCGGTCACACGTCACACGTCACACCTTTGCCCTGCTCATATCTCCGCATCAGTATGACATCACACTGCTAGCTTCGCTGCTGGTGATGTCACTAGCTATGATGTCACTGTGACTGTGCACCATGCCCAAATTTGGAGATCATATGTGGCAAAATATCAACAAACGAGTGAAAGGCCTTTATCAAGTAACCATAGCAACTAAAAATCAACAAACAAATTGTGCAAAGTGAAATATCTTTATCTGGTAACCATAGAAACCAAAATAATCAACAAATATGAGTATTTGTCCCCTTGTAGTATGTCACTAATTTGAAATATGTGGGAATGGCTGACACAGAACTCCATATTTGGACATAGAAGTGACAGACAGATGATATCTCCATATATGGGCATAAAAGGGCATGGCTGATGATATCTCCATATATGGGCAATTGGGCATAAAAGTCGCAATCAGTATGACATCACACCGTACACAAATGACCCTTATATAAGACCGGCATTATCTACCGACAGATTAGTAACAATATGTCAAAATCGTCTAGGAAGGATGGTGTGAGTCATGCTGGCAGTGATGACCTGCCTCGGACCCTGCTTGCATCTAATCTGTCGGTAGATAATGCCGGTCTTATATAAGGGTCATTTGTGTACGGTGTGATGTCATACTGATGTCAGCAGTGTGATGTCATACTGATGTCAGCAGCTATGTCTCTATATATGGAGTTATATGTTGTTCGTGTCCAAATATGGAGCTTGTGAGGTCAGACTTAGTGAGATTCGTCAGTTATCTCCATATATGGAGGGATGTGTTGGTTATCTCCATATCTGGAGATTCAACCTTCAACGATTTTGACATCTTGTTACTAATCTGTCGGTAGATAATGCCGGTCTTATATAAGGGTCATTTGTGTACGGTGTGATGTCATACTGCCAGCATGACTCATACCATCCTTCCTAGACGATTTTGACATATTGTTTGTGGAGATAAGCGACCAACGGTCGCTTATCTCCCGATTAGGGAGTCTTACTGCTATATTTATATTGTATCATATATTTATATTGTGATCATATATAATATATTTATCATATATTTATCATATATTTATCATATATATTTTAGCTGCAGACGGTCCAGGAGATCGTTTCATCATGGGTTAGGGTTAGGTAGGTTAGGGTTAGGTATGTATATATGTAATATAATGTATAATATAATTATAGCTGCAGACGGTCCAGGAGATCGTTTCATCATGGGTTAGGGTTAGGTAGGTTAGGGTTAGGTAGGTTAGGGTTAGGTAGGTTAGGGTTAGGTAGGTTAGGGTTAGGTATGTATATATGTAATATAATGTATAATATAATTATAGCTGCAGACGGTCCAGGAGATCGTTTCATCATGGGTTAGGGTTAGGTAGGTTAGGGTTAGGTAGGTTAGGGTTAGGTAGGTTAGGGTTAGGTAGGTTAGGGTTAGGTAGGTTAGGGTTAGGTATGTATATATGTATTATAATGTATAATATAATTATAGCTGCAGACGGTCCAGGAGATCGTTTCATCATGGGTTAGGGTTAGGTAGGTTAGGGTTAGGTAGGTTAGGGTTAGGTAGGTTAGGGTTAGGTAGGTTAGGGTTAGGTATATATGTAATATAATGTATAATATAATTATAGCTGCAGACGGTCCAGGAGATCGTTTCATCATGGGTTAGGGTTAGGTAGGTTAGGGTTAGGTAGGTTAGGGTTAGGTAGGTTAGGGTTAGGTAGGTTAGGGTTAGGTAGGTTAGGGTTAGGTAGGTTAGGGTTAGGTAGGTTAGGGTTAGGTATGTATATATGTAATATAATGTATAATATAATTATAGCTGCAGACGGTCCAGGAGATCGTTTCATCATGGGAGAGTCACAGGCTGGACAACAGGTCAGAAATACTTTATTACTTTGATTACTTTTATCAAATAATATTATAACTTAACCACCCACTTGATTAACTTTCATGAATGTGAAATTAACTGTAAAATATTTGATGCAACTTCATTTCTCTACGTCTTTATGCGTGCATGTGTGTGTGTGTGTGTGCGTGTGCGTGTGCGTGTGCGCGTGCGCGTGTGTGTGTGTGTGTGTGTGTGTGTGCGTGTGCGTGTGCGCGTGTGCGCGTGCGCGTGCGTGTGCGTGTGTGTGTGTGTGTGTGTGCATGTGTGTGTGCGTGCAGCCCAGTCACACGGTCATGCCAGGCCAGGTGATGAGAGTGACCACTGGAGCCCCCATCCCCTGTGGAGCCGACGCTGTGGTGCAAGTAGAAGATACTGAGCTACTGAGAGAGTCTGAAGATGTAAGTATTTATACTAGGGTTAGAATAAATACTAACCCTGTACCATAGAGTACTGTCTATACCATACACATGTACCCTAACCCTGTACCATAGAGTACTTCTATACCATAATACCATAGAACCACGTGTACCCTAACCCTGTGGTGCAAGTAGAAGATACTGAGCTACTGAGAAAGTCTGAAGATGTAAGTATTTATTCTAGGGAACCATTTACGGCTGTCATAGCTGAATGGTTAGGGAGCCCGCCTGGGGAACCAGAGCCCCTGGTTGTCCCAGGTTCCATTCCATAGCTGAATGGTTAGGGAGCCCGCCTGGGGAACCAGAGCCCCTGGTTGTCCCAGGTTCCATTCCATAGCTGAATGGTCAGGGAGCCCGTCTGGGGAACCAGAGCCCCTGGTTGTCCCAGGTTCCATTCCATAGCTGAATGGTCAGGGAGCCCGCCTGGGGAACCAGAGCCCCTGGTTGTTAACAGGATGTTGTACACAGCTAACAGGATGTTGTGTTTCAGGGTACAGAGGAGTTGGAGGTGAGGATCTTGGTTCAGGCCCGACCCGGACAGGACATCAGGTAAGAAAACACACAAACACAACATTAATAGAGTACTTCATACCATAATACCATAGGACCACATGTACCCTAACCCTGTACCATAGAGTACTTCATACTAACCCTGTGGTGCAAGTAGAACATACTGAGCTACTGAGAGAGTCTGAGGATGTAAGTATTTATACTAGGGTTAGAATAAATACTAACCCTAACCCTGTACCATAGAGTACTTCATACCATAATACCATAGGACCACATGTACCCTAACCCTGTACCATAGAGTACTTCATACTAACCCTGTGGTGCAAGTAGAACATACTGAGCTACTGAGAGAGTCTGAAGATGTAAGGATTTATTCTAGGGAACCATTTACCATTTACATATTAATGCATATTAATGCATATTAATGTATATTAACGTATATTAATGTATATTAATGTAAAGGCCTATAGGTCATGACATCAGAAGGGGGGAGTGTGTCCTGGCTAAAGGGACTCACATGGGACCCTCAGAGATCATGTATATTAATGTATATTAACGTATATTAACGTATATTAACAGGCCTATAGGTCATGACATAAGGAGAGGAGAGTGTGTCCTGGCCAAAGGGACTCACATGGGACCCTCAGAGATCATGTATATTAATGTATATTAACGTGTATATATGTTGTATTAAAGGCCTATAGGTCATGACATCAGAAGGGGGGAGTGTGTCCTGGCTAAAGGGACTCACATGGGACCCTCAGAGATCATGTATATTAATGTATATTAACGTATATTAACGTATATTAACGTATATTAACAGGCCTATAGGTCATGACATCAGAAGGGGGGAGTGTGTCCTGGCCAAAGGGACTCACATGGGACCCTCAGAGATCATGTATATTAACGTATATTAATGTATATTAATGTATATTAACGTATATTAATGTATATTAATGTATATTAACATATTAACAGGCCTATAGGTCATGACATCAGGAGGGGGGAGTGTGTCCTGGCCAAAGGGACTCACATGGGACCCTCAGAGATTGGTCTGCTGGCCACCGTCGGGGTCACAGAGGTCAGCGTGCACAAGTTCCCCGTGGTGGCCGTGATGTCTACTGGGAACGAGGTACACACACACACACACACACACACACACACACACACACACACACACACACACGCACACGCACACGCACACACACACACACACACCAGCCACCACAGTCTCGTAAATCATGTTTTAGGGATGAGCATTTCGACACAACTGCCAATCAAACTGACTGTACTGGCCAATCACAGCGCATCTTTTCCGGGACTTGGCCAATCACTTAACAGCATAACATCTGTTGATCCAATAGGCTTTGAGGGCTGCTGGGAAGACAGGAACTAGAAAATGGTGTCGAGTTCAGATCTCTTATCAAAGGTCTGATTTATTGAGCCTGGCTTCTGCACCAGTTATTCATAATAATAATGGTTATGTAATATAATAATATAGTAAGACGCCTCAGGGCGACATGTGACCTCAATTCTTGGCCATCTGGCCAGTGATGTATATCGGGCCAGTTACCCATATATGGAGACATCCATTTTATGCCCATATGGAGATCCCTGTCTGAACCAGCCACGCAGATATGAGCTGTCTTCCTCCATATATGGGCATTCCCATATGAAGTCCTATTATATGGGCTAAATATTGATGACATCAGGGATCTCCATATATGGGCATGAAAGGGATTCTGTTAAAGTGGTTCCCCTGACATCACAACATACAATCCCTTTTATGCCCATACATGGAGATCCCTGTCGGTACGGTGGAGAATTGGCTTTACAGGAAGTAGATTGACTAAATGACATGACACCAGAGCTAGTAATCTCGCGTGGCCAGACTGTTGACTCCGCGATTTGGCAAATGCTCCCGTCAACAGTCTGGGGCACGGAAATAGAAACGATGAGTGTGAGATAAAGCGGATGTGGCGCAACCGCTCCCTTGGTGCAGTAGCAATAACATGTCCAATATTTCTGGGGGCGTTATTTCGTCTTTCTCTGGTGTTATTGGTGTTGCCTCCATGATGTTTTCAAACGTTTTCTTAAACTATACACCCATAACAAGAATAGGCTGCTCGAATGACTTTGTCTGAGCTATTGTGTTTCTGTTATGTTTCCAGTGGGACTACAGTTCAGTGCAGCAGTGGCTACTTCCGATACTCACCGTTCGGGAGCTGCCGTTCCAGACTCTATATAGCATTCGGAGATTGTGGAATAGTTGTCTGGCTACGTGAGACTACAGAGCTAGTAGTCTCGCGTAGCCAGACAACTATTCCACAATCTCTGAATGCTATATAGAGTCTGGAACAGCAGCTCCCGAACGGCGAGTATCGAAAACGGGCATTAACGTTCAAAAAAATATATTTTAAAATGTCATTTCTGCTAAGCAGCAAGCTAAACATGCTTATATGATTTTTATTTATATAATGATAAATATGTGTGATGTGAGACTGAAACGGAAGTGACGTGGGGGCTTCACTTCCGCTTCATCTCGCACTCGCCGTTTCTTCCCCGGTGCGCCAGACTGTATGCCGGGAGCATTTGACCAAATCGCGGAGGCAACAGTCTGGCCACGCGAGACTACAGAGCTAGTAACTGTAACAGGAAGTAGATAGACTACTTCCTGTGAGTACATGACACCAGAGCTAGTCTGTGCATAAATCGTCGGCACGCAAGAACGCTTCTTTTCGGTTGATCCGCCGCGCAACATTTATGATGAACAGCTATGAGCACCTCTGGATAATGATATGTTTTTAAAGCTGTCTTTGTCTGTGAAAGATAACACATATACATGTGTGTGCGTGTGTGGTGTGTGCTTGCCTACGTGTGTGTGTGTGTGTGTGTGTGTGTGTGTGTGTGTGTGTGTGTGGGTGGGTGGGTGTGTGGGTGTGTGTGTGTGTGTGTGTGTGTGTGTGTGTGCATGCCTGCGTGTGTGCCTGTGTGCGTGCGTGCGTGCGTGCGTGTTTGTGTGCGTGCGTGCGTGTGGGTGTGTGTGCGTGTGTGTGTGTGTGTGTGTGTGTGTGTGCGTGTGTGTGTGTGTAGCTGTTAAACCCAGAAGACGACCTCCACCCAGGGAAGATCAGGGACTCCAACCGCTCCACCCTGTTGGCAACCATCCAGGAGCACGGATACCCTACCATCAACCTGGGGATCGTAGGGGACAAGTAGGTTACCCTGCTGTACCCTACCATATACCCTACCATACCCTACCATACCCTACCATACCCTACCATCAACCTGGGGATCGTAGGGGACAAGTAGGTTACCCTACCATACCCTACCATACCCTAGCATCAACCTGGGGATCGTAGGGGACAAGTAGGTTACCAACATTAGTAGTTACTGCTGAGGAGAGGGTTCTGTTCACTTTCACTCTCTGTACCCTGTTGGTGAGAAAGGCAGCATAGCAGTGTATTCACCAGTATATCTTTATATCACCAGTATATCTTTGACACCAGTATATCTTTATATCACCAGTATATCTTTGACACCAGTATATCTTTATATCACCAGTATATCTTTGACACCAGTATATCTTTATATCACCAGTATATCTTTGACACCAGTATATCAGACTGTATTGTGAGAAAGGCAGCATAGCAGTGTATTCACCAGTATATCAGACTGTATTGTGTTGAAAGCTGAAGAAAAGTCTAAGAACAACAGCACAACTTGCATGATTCTTATTGGACAGATCTAGGTGTTTAGGTAGTGACCAAAAACTGCTTCAGCCAATGAAGAAGCTGCATAAAGGTGACGTCACGAAAATGCTGGTTCCTCATTGGCTAAATGTTATCTCGAGCTATTAACAATATAATATATACAAAAATGATGATGATGATGTCATTGTGATGTCATTGTATCCTTCCAGTCCAGATGACCTGATTCATCGTCCTTGATGATTGGTTGACCACATTTTATTTCACAAGATTTCTTGTTACGTCTGCTCTTCATGAGGGTTAATCATTGTGATGTCATTATGATGTCATTATATCCTTCCAGTCCAGATGACCTGCTGTAGGGCTAATCATTATGATGTCATTATATCCAGTCCAGATGACCTGCTGTAGGGTTAATCGTTGTGATGTCATTATATCCAGTCCAGATGACCTGCTGTAGGGTTAATCATTATGATGTCATTATATCCAGTCCAGATGACCTGCTGTAGGGTTAATCATTATGATGTCATTATGATGTCATTATATCCAGTCCAGATGACCTGCTGTAGGGTTAATCATTATGATGTCATTATATCCAGTCCAGATGACCTGCTGTAGGGTTAATCATTATGATGTCATTATATCCAGTCCAGATGACCTGCTGTAGGGCTAATCATTATGATGTCATTATATCCAGTCCAGATGACCTGCTGTAGGGCTAATCATTATGATGTCATTATATCCAGTCCAGATGACCTGCTGTAGGGTTAATCATTATGATGTCATTATATCCAGTCCAGATGACCTGCTGTAGGGTTAATCATTATGATGTCATTATGATGTCATTATATCCAGTCCAGATGACCTGCTATAGGGTTAATCATTATGATGTCATTATATCCAGTCCAGATGACCTGCTCAGTGCTCTCCATGAAGGTATCAGCCGTGCTGACGTCATCATCACCTCTGGGGGCGTGTCCATGGGAGAGAAGGTGATTGGTTATTTTATTAGACAACAATGTAGTAGTTTACAAGTACAGTTGAACACCCTGCCAAATAAGTCCTTTTATGGTCTTTTTTTACTTTGGAAGTCCTTGGTATTCAATCCATGAACTATGACCTCTGATGTAACAAACACTCAGTTAATTAGTGATGTCATGATGATGTCACTGACACTGTGTGTGTGTGTGTGTGTGTGTGTGTGTGTGTGTGTGTGTGTGTGTGTGTGTGTGTGTGTGTGTGTGTGTGTGTGTGCGTGCGTGCGTGCGTGCGTGCGTGCGTGCGTGCGTGCGTGCGTGCGTGCGTGCGTGCGTGCGTGCGTGCGTGCGTGCGTGCATGCATTTCAGGACTATCTGAAACAGGTTCTAGACATTGACCTTCATGCTCAGATCCACTTTGGTCGAGTCTTCATGAAACCTGGGTGAGCAAGGGTTAATCTAATCCTCATCATCATCATAATGAGAATAATAAACAATATGCACAACGTAACAACATAACAATCAACCATAGAAACAGAAGCCACTTTAACAAATGAATAAACAATATGCACAACGTAACAACATAACAATCAACCATAGAAACAGAAGCCACTTTAACAAATGAATAAACAATATGCACAACGTAACAACATAACAATCAGCCATAGAAACAGAAGCCACTTTAACAAATGAATAAACAATATGCACAACGTAACAACATAACAATCAACCATAGAAACAGAAGCCACTTTAACAAATGAATAAACAATATGCACAACGTAACAACATAACAATCAGCCATAGAAACAGAAGCCACTTTTAACAAATGAACAAATGATTATTGGAAACAGCTGGGCAGAGTTGTGAGGGATGGTGGATCTTATCAACATGGTTGTGTTGTGATTAGGCTACGGGTCATTGGGTCAAGGTTAAAGGCCCAGTTCACCTCTGATTAGGCTACGGGTCATTGGGTCAAGGTTAAAGGCCCAGTTCACCTCTGATTAGGCTACGGGTCATTGGGTCAAGGTTAAAGGCCCAGTTCACCTCTGGGACAACCAGATCTTATTTTATTGTTGTTTGGGACATTTTGCATCATATGATGCAAAATGCATCACTAGTCATGCTGAAATACTAAAATATCTCAACAATTAAATTAGATCTGGTTGTCCCCTCTGCTCTGTTAACATTATGGGTAATCCATTCTAGTGACAAATTAAATGTGACACACATCATGTATTTATTTAGACAACAAGAAGAGTCGCTGCTTTAGACAAGTGTAGATAATGTGTAAAATAATACTGATGACATGTCTGTCTGTCTGTCTGTCTGTCTGTCTGTCTGTCTGTCTGTCTGTCTGTCCGTCAGTCTTCCAACCACCTTCGCCACAGCAGACATCGATGGAGCACGAAAACTCATCTTCGCTCTGCCAGGTACTACGTGTGTGTGTGTGTGTGTGTGTGTGTGTGTGTGTGTGTGTGTGTGTGTGTGTGTGTGTGTGTGTGTGTGTGTGTGTGTGTGTGTGTGTGTGCGTGCGTGCGTGCATGCGTAATAATCATGTGTAACTACTAACTAGGTGTTCCTCTAGTCTTACTGTCTTCATCCAACCTTTATTCAGTAGCTTCTCAAATACTGCACAATACCACTACCCTGTTGTACCCTGATACCACCCAATACCACTACCCTGTTGTACCCTGATACCACCCAATACCACTACCCTGTTGTACCCTGATACCACCCAATACCACTACCCTGTTGTACCCTGATACCACCCAATACCACTACCCTGTTGTACCCCTGTACCCTGATACCACCCAATACCACTACCCTGTTGTACCCTGATACCACCCAATACCACTACCCTGTTGTACCCCTGTACCCTGATACCACCCAATACCACTACCCTGTTGTACCCTGATACCACCCAATACCACTACCCTGTTGTACCCTGATAACACCCAATACCACTACCCTGTTGTACCCTGATACCACCCAATACCACTACCCTGTTGTACCCTGATACCACCCAATACCACTACCCTGTTGTACCCTGATACCACCCAATACCACTACTCTGTTGTACCCTGATACCACCCAATACCACTACCCTGTTGTACCCCTGTACCCTGATGCCACCCAATACCACTACCCTGTTGTACCCTGATACCACCCAATACCACTACCCTGTTATACCCCTGTACCCTGATACCACCCAATTTTGTCGACTAAGACTAAAAGACTACAAGATTTTGATATTTTGACGATAATTCTAGACTAGACTAAAACTGTTTCAGAAGACTAAGACAGGACTAAGACTAAATAGTGTGGTATTCAAAAGACTAAGAATGAGACTAAATCAACACTGCAGTGTGTCTTATGTAGGCGCTGCGCCCCCTAGTGGCTACATCCTCTGACCTCTGACCTTGCTTGTGACCTATAGTAGTTGTCTCCGCACCCAGGCCCTGACTCCTCCTCCTAGCTGTGGTAACCATGGCTACTGTAACCATGTGACTTGACGTTGTGCGTCGCATGCCTTGTCATAATGTGTGCTATGATGTTCTTAAAGGGACAGTACATAATGTGTGCTATGAGGTTCTTAAAGGGACAGTACATAATGTGTGCTATGATGTTCTTAAAGGGACAGTACATAATGTGTGCTATGATGTTCTTAAAGGGACAGTACATAATGTGTGCTATGATGCTCTTAAAGGGACAGTACATAATGTGTGCTATGATGCTCTTAAAGGGACAGTACATAATGTGTGCTATGATGCTCTTAAAGGGACAGTACATAATGATGTTCTTAAAGGGACAGTACATAATGTGTGCTATGATGCTCTTAAAGGGACAGTACATAATGTGTGCTATGATGCTCTTAAAGGGACAGTACATAATGTGTGCTATGATGTTCTTAAAGGGACAGTACATAATGATGTTCTTAAAGGGACAGTACATAATGTGTGCTATGATGCTCTTAAAGGGAACTTCAGCTTCAGGGATAAAGGCCCCTCCTCCTCGGCCAATGAGAGTGACAGCAGACAGCCCCTCCCCCCTCCACCCAGAGGAAGTAGGTCCAGGAGTGCCATAATATGACCCCTGACCCCAGAATGACCTCTGACCCTGCTCTGACCTCAGAATGACCTTAACCCCCCCCCCCCCCCCCCCCCCTCGCTGACCTTTAACCTTTCCCACGCCCCAGAAGGTCAAGGTCTGACCTCCAGGTGGCGCTATGACTCCTCCCCCAAACCCCGCCCTTTATTGTTTTTCTGCCTTTATCGTATGTTGTTCTTTTAATAGTTTTTATAGTTTTATAGTTTTGTATTATAGAGACTGACAGGAACAGGGAAATCTGGGTTGAACATGATCTGTGGTGCTGCCTCTGGTGTTGAGATTGTGGACGTCCTTGACGTTTAGGAAGTATTTAGTCAGGTACATGGGTATCTTGGTGGTGTAGTGTATCTTGTAGACAAGTATTTAGTCAGGTACATGGGTATCTTGGTGGTGTAGTGTATCTTGTACACCAGTATTTAGTCAGGTACATGGGTATCTTAGTGGTGTAGTGTATCTTGTAGACAAGTATTTAGTCAGGTACATGGGTATCTTGGTGGTGTAGTGTATCTTGTACACCAGTATTTAGTCAGGTACATGGGTATCTTGGTGGTGTAGTGTATCTTGTAGACCAGTATTTAGTCAGGTACATGGGTATCTTGGTGGTGTAGTGTATCTTGTACACCAGTATTTAGTCAGGTACATGGTTATCTTGGTGGTGTAGTGTATCTTGTAGACCAGTATTTAGTCAGGTACATGGGTATCTTGGTGGTGTAGTGTATCTTGTACACCAGTATTTAGTCAGGTACATGGGTATCTTGGTGGTGTAGTGTATCTTGTACACTACACCACCAAGATACCCATGTACCTGCCCTAACACATACCCTCTCAGAGTAGTCCTGCCCTAACACATACCCTCTCAGAGTAGCCCTGCCCTAACACAGGCTGATGTTGGAGGGGTGGATTCACATTTCCCCTTTTTTCCCCCTGAAAACAGCCTGTGGATCCTATTGGTTCACTGGGCTGTGCACCCGCCCCACAGCCACGCCCCCATAGCCCCACCCCCACTCCCCATAGCACACGGCTCCGAGCCCTGAAGTCACAACGTTTGGAGCCACGCCCCCTGCACTCTGATTGGTTGGGGAAATGTAAGGTTTACTCCCACTTCCTATGCCAGACATTCAGCAGCTTTAAAAGCCCCCCCCCCCCCCCCCCCCCCACCCACCCCTCCCCCCCCAGTCACTGCACGATGCAGAAGGGAGGCCTCTTGGTATTTTATGAAAATGTTTGCCTGGTTCCAGCCCATAGACCCGCCCACTATCTGAGCGGACTGGTTCTCTTGGTCTGGTGTTGTCATATGACGCTAAAGTTTCTCTGGTTTAGGCAGAACCAAGCCAATGAGAGTCGGAGCCTCGGAGGAGGGGGTGGGTCTAACTTTTGAAAATCAACAGAAACAGTGGAGGGGGGGGGAGCTCAGCCAAAGCTTTTAATTGCTCCCTTTGAACTTCAAAGGGCTTGTGCTTACCTCGTTAGCATCAAAGACAACCACCTGTTTGATGCCTGTCATAGAGGGGAGGGGGAGGAGGGAATGTTTTTGTGTACACACAAGTCAAACAGATCTCTTGTGTTTGGGAATTTCAAATCTCTTGTCAATGGGACAATGTCAGACTCAAGTCTGAAATCAGGCTATGAAAATGTTGCTACTCTATTTTCACTACACTCAATAAAATAAAATAAGTAAACACTTCTTATGCAAATACAAACACACAGTGGAAACTGGTAAAAGATAACAAAGTCTATCCTTACCAAATACCATTTGTTTTGTATTGTGTTTATTACAACTGTCTTGTTTAGGCTACTGTATTTTATCTGTCATTCTATGTTATATGAGTTAAAAAAATACCTCAATTGAGACAAAACAAGCACAAAGGCTTTTTTTGAGATATCAAAAACAAAAGCTCCCAAGCCGTGACGATCCGATTCCCACTCCTGGAGAAATGAAGTGTGTTGTGTCTCCTGTTTGTCTCAGTGAGAGGGAAGTTAGCACCAGAGGAGCAGATAGCAGTGAAACAAGGCAGAGAGCCTTTAGTAGGTAAGATAACCAGACTACTGCCACCTACTGTACACTATCTAGTACTGACAGAGAGTCTATAGGTAATATAACCAGACTCTATACTGCCACCTACTGTACACTATCTAGTACTGACAGAGAGTCTATAGGTAATATAACCAGACTCTATACTGCCACCTACTGTACACTATCTAGTACTGACAGAGAGTCTATAGTAGGTAATATAACCAGACTCTATACTGCCAGCTACTGTACACTATCTAGTACTGACAGATAGTCTAGGTAATATAACCAGACTCTATACTGCCACCTACTGTACACTATCTAGTACTGACAGAGAGTCTATAGATAATATAACCACACTCTACTGGCACCTACTGTACACTATCTAGTAGAGGTGCACCGATACCGATATTGGATCGGTATCGGCCGCCGATATGAAGGTAATTAATGTTAATTAAATAATTATATCGGATATCGACACAACGTCGCCGATCCAATCCCCGATATAAATAATAATAAATATACAATATAATCACGCAATTGTAAGCCCATGAGGCCATGACCAAATGTTTTTAGCATATCATTATTAAATAAACATCCCAAAATCTTCTTATGGATCAAACTTTTTTTTTTGTCGCTCCTCCACCCTTGTCTTAACGAGACACGGCTTCGCTGCAGGCTGCACAGCAGGCACGTGCACACAGACACCAAAGGGGGCTTGACTCCATTCAAGAGAATTGTCCACCAAAATGCCTTTTTAGAAATGTCAGCCCCCGCCTCTCTTTACATTCTCTGCACTCCCTGCTGCACAGCAAGATGCTCTGGTCCTACTTATTATAACTCTATGCCTGACACTCAGTAAACATTAGCAGCCTACCGAATACAGAAGGTGCTGATTACCTTTGCATGTAAGGATATATTCCATAATCCTGTGTCATTGTCGTCTCAAAAAAAGATGAAGGAGAAAGAAAAAAAGCATCGTGTCACCAGGCTTTCCTGCGTCCAGACGGTCAGAAGGAGTTTTACTTTCACTTTCATAGACAGAATGCAACAGTATTGCTGCTGTTGCAAGCTATACAGAAAAAGCCATCCTATGAATGTCTCTTTATTTTAGCCAGTTTCAAAGGAGAATCACGTCCCGTTTCTCTGTTGTTGAAAGTCAGTCGTGTCGTCGTGTGTCTCCACACGCTGGATTAATTAATGCATGTCCAGGTGAAGCTCGTTAAAAGTCGTTATAGTCTCCTCCGATAGTTTCACAAAGTACATTAAGCAACAGAAATGTATTAAGTCCCTATACAGAGGTTTTACCCATGGGTTTTACAAGCCCCAACAACCGGAGCAGGGGCATGAGGTAATAATTTTGCCCTTAAATATTTGAAAGGACCAGACTAGAGTCAGACTATTGTGAGGTAAATGTCTCACCTTGGAAATGCAACCTTTTTTATTTGAGCTTTTAAGACAATCCTTTTGCATTAAGATACGATTTTGCTTGTTAAAACAATATTTATTCAATAATAATAGTATTAACAATAATATTTGAAATAAATCATCTGAAATGTAGCCTACACATAATTTAAAAATAAAGGTTTTGCTATAATCATGCAGCTCTAACAGTGACACAGACATAGCAGCAATGGCACAACATTATGGAAACATATATACAGTAGTATATTACTTTAAGTGAATGATCAGCTGGTATCAATATTATATCCATAATTAGACTGGGTTATTTGAAGAATTTATATAAAAAGAGTTGCCATTGCATTTTGCACTCAGTTGCACTGAATGCACTCTGTTATTTGAACTGAAGCTATCCTTTATTAATAAATGGCTTAAAGGTGAAGCTTTTTTGCTATGTAGCCTACTGTAAATATCGGGTATCGTATCGGTTATCGGGAAATAGCCAAATTAATATATCGGATCGGATCGGAACAGAAAAAAACGGATCGGTGCACCTCTACTATCTAGTACTGACAGAGAGTCTATAGGTAAGATAACCAGACTACTGCCACCTACTGTACACTATCTAGTACTGACAGAGAGTCTATAGTAGGTAAGATAACCAGACTCTATACTGCCACCTACTGTACACTATCTAGTACTGACAGAGAGTCTATAGATAATATAACCAGACTATACTGGCACCTACTGTACACTATCTAGTACTGACAGAGAGTCTATAGATAATATAACCAGACTACTGCCACCTACTGTACACTATCTAGTACTGACAGAGAGTCTATAGGTAATATAACCAGACTCTATACTGCTACCTACTGTACACTATCTAGTACTGACAGAGAGTCTATAGGTATTATAACAAGACTCTATACTGTCACCTACTGTACACTATCTAGTACTGACAGAGAGTCTATAGGTAATATAACCAGACTATATACTGCCACCTACTGTACACTATCTAGTACTGACAGAGAGTCTATAATAGGTAATATAACCAGACTCTATACTGCCACCTACT
>NC_137827.1:377500-415000 GCF_963921795.1 Nannobrachium achirus
TTTCTTTCTATAAAAGTGCAATTCATTTGTTTTGTATTTTTCTACTACTTTTTGTTTTGTCATCAGTGCAAGTGAATATGATTCATGGCTTTATCGTTATAATTATCATGACTATATTATTACAGTCAGCAGAACTAATGTCTGATATGTTACTTCTAGCCTCTGAACTGCAGGAAATTAATCAAAATGTGGGTTTTGCTGCCACCGTGTGGGGATGATGGAAAACTGCAGACTTGCCTGTCTTTTGGTCACAGCTAATATTTGTTTTAGAAAATAACTTACAAACAAATAATACTTTAACAGAAATGTACATGGCAAGGAATTAAGTGAATTAACAGAAACAAGAAAAAAAAAACTGACGAATGCCTCGGATGAAAAAGATATTTCTAGGGGGTCCCTGAGACAAAAAAAAGAAGAAGAACTTTGGGAACCCCTGCATGGTCTAGACAGTGGTTCTCAACCTTTTCAGGCTGTGCCCCCCAAAATAATCATATTTCAACTGGGGACCCTCCATCCTGACTGAGTTTGCATTACATATAGTTTGACTCCATCGGTTCCATTGTGAGAATAGCCGAGAGCTTGTAGATCGGCTATTTTCGCAATTTCTGCCTCTAATATTTGATAAGTTGACCAATGTTTGCCCAGAGGTACTAAAAAGGTCTTAAAAGTCCCCCCCAAAATAATTTGGGGTCCCGACCCACAGGTTGAGAACCACTGGTCTAGACCAGGGGGAGAGTTCCGCCGATTCAAAATGAGCCCAATACGGAACTAAAACTTCCTATGATTGGTTTTCCCCCTGGCCGTTTGCAAAATAATTGTTCTCCATTGGACCCCATTCATTTTCCCCTTTCGTTTTCTAACCTTAATTAACATTTTCATGAATACTTTATGGTTCCTATCGCTAGTTAAAAATGTATGTTAATATTGATGATAAAGTTGTGGGGCGCGTGGCCAACTAAACTGATACCAGCCGGCTGTGTTCTTCTTCGTGTGCTGTATTTCGGGAGGCTCCGACCACATTCTCCCATGTATCCCTGCGGTTGCACGTGACCGTTGGCAGCCAATAGCATCCTCTGGTGCCTTCACAATCTATGATGGCAACACCCATGCCATATTGTGTCATTTGCGCTGCATAGAAACCAATGGCTTCGCTTTGTCCATAACTTTTATACAGTCTATGGTCTAGAAGACCATACAGACGGGCAACATCATTCCAAATATGAAAGGGAAGTTCTGCGGCCTTAACCCTATCTATCTATCTATCTATCTATCTATCTATAGATCTATCTATCTACCTACCTACCTACCTACCTACCTACCTACCTACCTACCTATCTATCTATCTATCTATCTATCTATCTATCTATCTATCTATAGATCTATCTATCTATCTATAGATCGATCTATCTATCTATAGATCGATCTATCTACCTACCTACCTACCTACCTACCTACCTATCTATCTATCTATCTATCTATCTATCTATCTATCTACCTACCTACCTACCTACCTACCTACCTACCTACCTACCTACCTACCTATCTATCTATCTATCTATCGGTCCCCAGCACTTTCGCCTATAACATATTCGCCTACACGCATTTGGTCCTTTCGCCTGGCATTTTCGCCTTGGAGGAGAGTATTTTCACCTACCTGTCTGAGCCATTTCGCCTACCCTTAATTCTGCTGTCAGACTGTCCATGTTTGCAAATTATCTCTTTGTCATTTAAATATTATAGTGACTGTGACAGTGGTGTCAATTGAATCTAACAGTTTACTTGACATTTATTATTTACATCACATTTTATTCCTAAAAAATGGCAAAATAGTTTTTTATGCCTGTTGACAGGCAAGGTTGATTCTATAGGCTATTTAGGTGTAGCATATCTTATATAGACCTATATAGACTAATAGCCTACATATATATTTTGTATAGCCTAATGTTAAAACAATAATAGACCTACAACACTGTTCATTTTACAATACTGTTCAATACTGCACCAAAGAATGTATAGTATCGGGACATGGATTAATTAATTATTTGGGCGCACCTGATTCCAATAGCTCTGTATTTATGTGATTACTATGGAGTGCATAGGATATCCGTGTGTAGGTTTGACATGATGTAACACCACTGTCACAGTCACTATAATATTTAAATGACAAAGAGATAATATGAAAACATGGACAGTCTGACAGCAGAATTGAGGGTAGGCGAAATGGCTCAGACAGGTAGGTGAAAAGACTCTCCTCCACGGCAAAAGTGCCCCGCGAAAAGACCTGGCGAAAATGTTATAGGCGATTATGCCTGACACCTATCTATCTATCTATCTACTTACTTACCTACCTACCTACCTACCTACCTACCTACCTATCTATCTATCTATCTATCTATCTATCTATCTATCTATCTTGGGTGTAGGCCTTCTGATTTCACTATCTATTCCTGTTGTAGTTTCCTTGGATTGGCAAATATAACAAGGCAACATATTGTTATGACAATTCCAAAACCATGCTAATACAGGGATGGATAATAATAATCAAAATCGTAACTGGTAAGTAAAGTTTCGAAATAAATGTAGTAAAAATACAAAATCTGAGATGAAGTAAAAGTAGCTGAGCTCCCCTGTTAGCCAGGATCATTACTGTGATGATGACGTCACAATGCCATCCTTGACAAACTACCTGTGTACTTGGATTTGACTGGTTGAAGACTTTATTGTCAGTTTTCACTGGTACAAGGTCAACTAAAAGCTTTTCGGCTTATTTACACAGCAAACATTTATGTATCTCATATAACATTTCAATGTTAAATGAGATATATAGAACACAGTAAAGATAATGTTATATGAGATACATATAGAACACAGTACTATAAAGATAATGTTATATGAGATACATATAGAACACAGTACTATAAAGATAATGTTATATGAGATACATAGGCTATAGAACACAGTACTATAAAGATAATGTTATATGAGATACATATAGAACACAGTACTATAAAGATAATGTTATATGAGATACATATAGAACACAGTACTATAATAAAGATGTCGTCAGAAAAAAAAGAAAGAAAGAAAAAACAGTGCAAAGAAGTGAACGTTCTAGATGTAGGCTTTTATTCTGAAGAGACAGCGGAAGTGCTCGTGTGGTTGCTAACGTGACATAATTGTTTACATTGAGTGGAAGCTGGAAGATAAAATAATTAACAAGCTTTAAGTTGAATCATTTATTATCATTCATACTTCAGCTTCTAAAGGAGGAGTGAGCGCTCTGTGAAGGTGAGACATTTATTAATTTATTGATTGTTTTATCATGAAAGCAGCTGTGATTGAAGTTAGCTTTACTTTAGCTCAGTGGAGGGTTGGCAACAGGCGGCCCGCGGGCCAACATTGTCCCCTTTGAAATCATTTCAGGCCCCTAAGATTATCTTAAGAATTATGATTTCTCTCTTTTTTACAATATTGGACTGACAGTCCCACACACCTTAATGTTATCATAGCTATAATGTTATCATAGCTATAATGTTATCATAGATATAATGTTATCATAGCTATAATGTTATCATAGCTATAATGTTATCATAGCTATAATGTGGACATAGAGAACGTATTATCATAGATATAATGTTATCATAGCTATAATGGGTAACAGGTAATCTCGCCGAAATGAAGGTCGCCGGAAAACGTGGAAGAGTCGCCGAGGAAGGCTCACCAATTTCGGTGGAATTCTCGCCTGCCTGATTTGGAATTGTCGCCGACAGCTTTTACATGTCGCCGACAGTGTCGCCGACGTTTTTGGAATAGTCGCCTATTTTTATACCATTATAGACAACAAGGTATAAAGGGAGGGAGTGAGTGAGTGAGTGAGTGAGTGAGTGAGGGGTATTCAAGTGAGTGTAGCCTACTTAGCATTTAAAACTCTGATGCCCAGTATTCAAGTGAGTGTTCATATGTCACCCATTCACACGTTACATAAGCTTATAACTGTAGCTGTACCTGTCTTCTGTTAAACATCCTGGCCCCTCAACTGTTGCTTTAAACACATGAGCTAAATTGCGGTTATGTTGGGATAGAGGAAATCAGAGACGCAGCAGCAGCCAGCCAGTGGTGTTGCCAGATTGTCATTTGCGAGAGAAACAAACGTATTGGATCTGCAGATTTAATAGCAGCACGTCTGACTGCACAGATCGCTTCGTTGGGATTAAAACCGCTCGTAGTCCTACCACAGTGGTGCGGTGGTAGGACGTGGCTTTGGAAATAAACGTCATGACACTTTACCTTTTTCTATGCAAACTATAAAGTCTTCAATCAATCCATTTCATCCTCCATGACACAAACGATGCCACTATGTGCTGAGTCGCGGCTCGCAACGACGTGGCTTTGGAAATAAACGTCATGACACTTTACCTTTTTCTATGCAAACTATAAAGTCTTCAATCAATCCATTTCATCCTCCATGACACAAACGATGCCACTATGTGCTGAGTCGCGGCTCGCAACATGATGCCTGTCAGACAGTAAAATAAAACTGTGTAGATATAGGTCTAGTTTGATATAATTAGGCCTACATTTCTGTTGATGTTTCAACCAAGGGACGAGTTTGTGATTCCCCCATATCCATATAAAACACTCATGATAGCTGATACAACAGAAGTAAATTACATTTCACAGAAGATCTTTTTAATTTGCAAAAGATTTTAAGACAAGGGGTGTTATATTATAGCAATTGATGCAACAATGATGTGTGGAACACTAATGGAGAGACATGGCACGCATTACGCGTCGTGCGTAATGCCATCCAGCCCATTTAATTGCGTTTTGCCATTGCCATATGGACAGAGAGATTTCTCACACGGGGCCATGTAGAAGTAATCAAAGCCATCAGCTGTAGCCTGTAAATGATCAGTCAATCAATTAAAAGGGTACCCACGTCCGTTTAGTTTGGCAGGTCCTGTGCAGGGCTGCAGGCTGAGTTTCAATTGTTTTTTACCGTCATATCAGACAGCGATTTATCTCCGACACAAATTGCCTATTTTAGGCCTATTGTAATAGCCTACAATAATTGGCTGGGATGTAGGCCTAATATTACAATTAGTGTGATGATGTGAACTCTAAACGTTCCCCTAATCCCTAACTCTTGACGCAAAGCTATAAGATTCATGTGATATCCTACTCTATAATGTCAGGTCTAAGTTGTGGCATTTAGTACATTATTTCTATTTGATACCAGTGACATGCAGTGACATGCATTCTGAGACTCTCTCAGAATGCATTGATTTAATCGAATCTTAGAAAAAAGAAAGAAAAAAATTCTGCGCCTATTCTCATTTAATACTATTTCATACTGGCCTGGGATTGTTTTCTTAATAGGCCTATGATTGTTGAATGTCCATACAAAATGCACTTTGTATTTAGGCCTACTTTGAATTTCAAAGTGGGCTATTAATCTTTCTGTTTGGTGAAACAGATACTTGACTGTGCACATTTCAATATGATGTCAAATGCCACTTTGCTGCTTTGTCCATATGCGCTTAGGAAGCAAAGTAAGAGTAAGAGTAAGAGTAGTGAAAATATCCGACCATTTTAATTAAAAAGATCTTCTGTGAAATGTCATTTACTTCTGTTGTATCAGCTATCATGAGTGTTTTGGGGGAATCACAAATAAAATAAACTCATCCCTTGGTTGAAACATCAACAGAAATGTAGGCCTAATTATATCAAACTATATCCACAAAGTTTTATTTTACTGTCTGACAGCATCATGTTGCGAGCCGCGACTCAGCACATAGTGGCACGTGCACACATTAGACATCAAAGGGGCTTGAGCCCCTGCCCTTTTATCCACTGGTAAAAAGTGCCCTCCGGCCGCACATTGGCACTCGCCATTACTGCTCTCCAGTCTAGACCATGAATGCGTTTTTTTTACTATGGTGAAAGAAATGCAAACGCCCTTTTCCGTGCCATATACCTGAATGCAGCTCCTGAACTTGAATGCAAGTATGTTGAAAGAATTGACCTCTTTTAGAAGTGTCAGCCCCTGCCTCTCTAACATTCTCTGCACGTCCCTGGCACACACTGACAGCTGCACGGAGTGCATGCACACTGTTTTCCTCGTGTCGTCTTGGTCGGAGGCGCGAGCATAGGCTCGGTTAAAGTAGTTTGTGTCATGGAGGATGAAATGGATTGATTGAAGACTTTATTAGAAGTTTGCATAGAAAAAGGTAAAGTTTCATGACGTTTATTTCCAAAGCCACGTACCACCGCACCACTATGGTAGGACTACGAGCGGTTTTAATCCCAACGAAGCGATCTGTGCATCCAATACGTTGTAGTCGTTGGTCAGAGACAAAGTTGCCAGCAGCCAGCTTGTACAGTTATAAAGCTTAGACCCTATAGTTTCTCTAAATAGCACAGGTACAAAACATGTAGTAGTATACTACTGTAACGTGTGAATGGGTGACATATGGGTAGGGTAGCCTACACTCGCTCCCTTTGTTGTCTATTTTGGGCATCAGAGTTTTAAATGCTAAGTAGGCTATAATGGTTTATAAATATATACCCCACTCACTCACTCACTCACTCACTCACTCACTCCCTTTATACCTTTGTTGTCTATAATGGTTTATAAATATAGGCGACTATTCCAAACACGTCGGCGACCATTCTCGATGAGATTTCTCACTGCCTGGATGAGTTTTCTATAACGCCAGGCGACTATTCCAAACACGTCGGCGACACTTGTCGGCGACCATTCCGGGCGACCTTCATTTCGGCGACTCTACTGGTATTCCTATAATGTTATCATAGCTATAATGTTATCATAGGTATAATGTTATCATAGCTATAATGTTATCATAGATATAATGTTATCATAGATATAATGTTATCATAGATATAATGTTATCATAGCTATAATGTTATCATAGCTATAATGTTATCATAGGTATAATGTTATCATAGCTATAATGTTATCATAGCTATAATGTTATCATAGATATAATGTTATCATAGATATAATGTTATCATAGCTATAATGTTATCATAGATATAATGTTATCATAGCTATAATGTTATCATAGATATAATGTTATCATAGATATAATGTTATCATAGCTATAATGTTATCATAGCTATAATGTTATCATAGCTATAATGTTATCATAGATATAATGTTATCATAGCTATAATGTGCACATAGAGAACATATTAAGAGGCCTGTTCAACTTTATTCATGCTGAAAGCAGCAGACTAGAGGTAGGTCTACGTGGGACGTTCGAGAACGAATCGAGTCTTTTGAACGGCTCTTTGAAATGAACGATGGGATCCGGTTCGCAGGGAGCCGTTCCTTTCTAATGAACAGCAGTGGTGGGGAAAGTACAAAAACATCTTTACTTAAAGGGGAACTCCACCACTTTTCAACCTATGTTCATATAATTGGTCCTCCACCACTTTTCAACCTATGTTCGTATAATTGGTCCTCCACCACTTTTCAACCTATGTTCATATAATTGGTCCTCCACCACTTTTCAACCTATGTTCATATAATTGGTCCTCACTCAAAAATTGCTTCTTTTTTTTCCTCAGAGGAGGGCTGTGGGCAGGTCAGAAACCCATCGTCTTGTGACATCATCAATTGCCAATCCAGTTTATAGAAACTGCAGGCTTTCTATTCCTGAAAAGTTGCAATTTTAAAGTGGAAGCCATTCAGTAGCGAAGTGTGATGTCACTTCCGTGAAATGGCGTGAAATGTCGCCCTCTACGGGGTTCATGCTGGTATTGTTTTGTATTCAAATCGCCATTGGGGAATTTGCGATCACCGCATATAAGAACTGTGTTAAAAATATAAACACACCATGCTCTCGGATTGACCCAAATGGATATGAAGCATCGACTAAGGTGGAAATGTACAGATTTACCCAAAGAGTAACACAATAAACGCTAGAAACGAGTTACAACAGGCTATATCAGATATGAATGAATATCATAAACTATGCAGAACCCCCCCGCTGACAGAAACGCGCACATGGTGTGTTTATATTTTTAACACAGTCCTTATATGCGGCTATCGCAGATTCCCCAATGGCGATTTGAATACAAAACAATACCAGCATGAACCCCCTAGAGGGCGACATTACGCACAAATGACGACATGGCTTCATTTCTCTATTGTTCTCGCGATAATAAAAATCTAAATATTTCTTTTCAAAAATATTGTGTTTTTTTTTGTTGTTGTTGAAAATGATGATGTCACAAGACGATGGATTATGAACTTCCCACAGCTCTCCTAGGAGACTTGGACTGAGTAGAAAAATATTGTGATATTTTTTCATGAACATTAGTGAACATAAGACAGGTTGAAAAGTGGTGAACAACTCCTTTAAAGTACTGCAATGTAGAACATCGGAATTAAAATGTACTTGAGTAAAAGTACAAAAGTATTGGTATTAAATGGTATCAAAATGTACTTAATAGGCTTACTTTGAAGTACCAAAATACTCATTATGCAAAATGTCCCATTTCACAGGTTTTCCAATGAATAACATTAGAAAAATAATTTGAAAATAGCAGATCTACAAGCTTGTGAGCTTGTAGATTGGCTATTTTCAAATGTTGGAAATGTATATATGGCCTAAATGTATATAGGGTTGAATTGATGTGTAATTCGAATCAAAATCTACAAAGTAATTCGTAACTAAAATGAGCCAGTCTGTTGAACGGCTCTTTGAAAGGAACGGATCCTAGAGATCCGGCTCACTTCAATGAGACATAAATCCCATCTCTACAACGCAGCTGTGAGCAGCAGCAGCATGGACTTGTTGTTGTTGTGGTCAAAGTGCATCTCTGGTTAACGTGTCTGCCTTCTTACTCTATGGTCTGCCTTGGGTGAAAAGTAACTTTGAATTAAGCTGCCATTCCTTCCTTGCTTCATCTTGTGTTGCTGTCTAACATTAGACATAAATCATAACTCGTCCCAAAATAAAAACACTCAACAAGAGTTGTGATTCATGGCTGGTCTAACGTGATATTCCTAACCGCCACAGCAAAGCAGCCGCAGTGCTTCAACACTGAGACCCTCAGGTAGGATAAACATTAGTTTGCTGTCCATATTCCTCTTTAAAGGCCCCTTTTCCCTCTGTTTCCTCTTCTCTATCCTGGTGGACAGTTTATCTTCTCCAGCAGTCAGTCTGTCTTTCTGCACTGCAGCTTGTAGATCAGCTGTGTTCATTTCACTAACGACCAATGTATGCTCTGACGTGCGGCGGTGTTGCGCACTGTATTCAATCTACAAGCTCACAATGCGTTGTGCCGCACCGCGCTGTGAGCTGTTATGAATCATGTTTATGTGACATATTGTAGCCTACATCTGGGACCATACCTATGTTCCCCAGGTTCTTTGTTCCCCAGGTACTATGTTCCCCACTTACCCCCACAAAAAAAGGTTCTGTGTTCCCCACTCATCCAAAAATGCAGGAAACATATTTCAAATTATTAATAACAACTCTAAATACACACAACAGAACTTAATGAGGAGAAAATACAAAGACTAATGGGACAGGCGGGCACTAGGGACATTTGGGCACCCTATTTTTGTTATGACTGGGCATCTGGACGAGTGGGCACTAGGGACATGTGGGCATTATTTGGGCGAGTTGGCACCTGGAAGAGGAGGTACTTAGGGTTGGAGACATCTGGGCACTAGGGACATGTGGGCACCTGGACATTAAGATTGCCCACATGTTCTGTCCCACCATTTTCTGCATTTGAAGATCATTCATTCACGGGCCTAATTTGGCCCCCGGGCCTTGTTGTTGTTTCTTGTCCTTGGGTTAGGGTTAGTTAGGGTTAGTTAGGGTTAGGGTTAGGGTTAGTTAGGGTTAGTTAGGGTTAGGGTTAGTTAGGGTTAGTTAGGGTTAGTTAGGGTTAGGGTTAGGGTTAGTTAGGGTTAGTTAGGGTTAGGGTTAGTTAGGGTTAGTTAGGGTTACTGTGACAATCTTCAAGCCTCCAATACAATATGGTGTCGGTGCTACTGTTGTTTCTTGTCCTTATTACTGTGACAATCTGCAAGCCTCCAATACAATATGGTGTCGGTGCTACTGTTGTTTCTTGTCCTTATTACTGTGACAATCTGCAAGCCTCCAATACAATATGGTGTCGGTGCTACTGTTGTTTCTTGTCCTTATTACTGTGACAATCTTCAAGCCTCCAATACAATATGGTGTCGGTGCTACTGTTGTTTCTTGTCCTTATTACTGTGACAATCTTCAAGCCTCCAATACAATATGGTGTCGGACGGTGCTACTGTTGTTTCTTGTCCTTATTACTGTGACAATCTGCAAGCCTCCAATACAATATGGTGTCGGTGCTACTGTTGTTTCTTGTCCTTATTACTGTGACAGTCTTCAAGCCTCCAATACAATATGGTGTCGGTGCTACTGTTGTTTCTTGTCCTTATTACTGTGACAATCTTCAAGCCTCCAATACAATATGGTGTCGGTGCTACTGTAGGTCTCAGTAATCATTCCCTTTAGTCAAACGGCCTGATCATTTTTCCATTTATTCCATCTTCTATTGAAGTCAAGCTCCTTGTTTCTAATTCTGAAAGTTATTCTCTCCATTTCCAATATTTCCTGTACGGTTTCCTTCCATTTTGGGTGTGTTGGACTTAAAGGTAGTAATTTGTTTTAGAGCTGCAGTTCG
The DNA here is from genome assembly GCF_963921795.1 of Nannobrachium achirus. Taxonomy (NCBI): domain Eukaryota; kingdom Metazoa; phylum Chordata; class Actinopteri; order Myctophiformes; family Myctophidae; genus Nannobrachium; species Nannobrachium achirus. The sequence goes on from NC_137827.1 coordinate 388,208, forward strand.
TAGAATTCTATACAAGTATTTATCTATTTCTTAGATTTCCCTAACCCTTAAAGATGTTCATGATAGCTTTCATAATTTGCTGCCAAAATGAATTTAGAACGGGACAAAAGATGAAAATGGGAGTGGTTTGCCGTTATCTCACCACCAATAATATCAATTATTGGTATTATTAAATGGGAGATATAATGGACCCAAGTTACGTTTCCTTACTTTATGAGCGGAGCTTTGTTTATATAAAAAGATATATAAAATGTTGTGGCTATGATGCTGTTTATAAAGTGGCATAATAATAATATGTGTGTGTGTTGTGTGTGTTGTGTGTGTGTGTGTGTGTGTGTGTGTGTGTGTGTGTGTGTGTGTGTGTGTGTGTGTGTGTGTGTGTGTGTGTGTGTGTGTGTGTGCGTGCGTGCGTGCGTGTGTGTAGAGTATGTTGCGTGTTCTCAGAGTGGTCAGACCTTCCCTCCAACCCCTCAGGATCAGAAACTCTACTGTGATGTCAGGTTTGTTATTTTAACTTTTAATAAGAACTAGCTCTTACCCGTTCAAAGATATGAGCTCTGAAATGATGTGCAGTGTGTGGGTTATGGGGTGTGCACTCGTGCACACAGTATATGAGGGATGGAAAGTAACTTTAACTGGTGCTTACATGATAATATGTAGGAGCATCAATGTAAGAAATACCCGTTTCGTTTAATGGCTACAGAGATACTGTGTACCGATCTGCATGATTTTTGGACAACATCTGTAACAGGGCCAGACAACCCCCCCACCCTACCCCACCCCCCCGCGCGCCACACACACACACACACACACACACACACACACACACACACACACACACACACACACAGCTGGTTAAACATGTTGCCTCATGCTAGATGCAGAATAGATATGCCTCATGCTAGATGCAGAATAGATAGTAGATACACCAGAAAAATGCTAATATACAGCATACGATTTGTGAAAGTGACAAACAGGCTTCACAGTTATGTCAGGTGTGTTCATATGCTAATGGTGATGCGATTTCAGATCAATTGCTCCAGCCACTGAGGAGAAACACTGTTACAGACGGACACTCAGACAGACGGACGGACGGACGGACGGACGGACAGACAGACATTCGGAAAATTATATGTTTGATGAATTAAAGGACATCTTTTGTTTTTTACAACAAGGGTTCATATTTTAGATTGTAATCAGAGAAAAGAAAAGATGAGCGTTAAAATGTTTTCATTTACTGCTTTCTATTTTCTTTTAGCGATTTTAGTAGTTTGATTTCAGTGGGTGGGGGGGCATGCATACAAGTGGCTAAATATGTCTTTTAGACACAATAAGCCGGCAATTTACTATTCACACCAGGCCCCATAAGTCACATCTGCCCATGAAAGATTGCGGTGCATCTTGGGAATGGGCTTCATAATCAGAAGCCCCAACCTGGGATTATGAAGCCCACCTGAGGGCATGCATGCAAATCAAAATCATTAAAATCACTAAAACGATAGAAAGAAAATGAAAACATTTTAACATTTAATCTATTCTTTTCTCTAAAATATCAACCCTTGTTGTAAAAAAACAAAGTTGTCCATTAAGTGTTATTTTAAAGATACAGTGCCATGATTTATTTCCCCCTAAAACATGATTATCAGGTATTATGATTAAAACATGATTATCAGGTATTATGATTAAAACATGATTAACATGTATTATGATTAAAACATGATTATCATGTATTACGATTAAAACATGATTAACATGTATTATGATTAAAACATGATTAACATGTATTATGATTAAAACATGATTAACATGTATTATGATTAAAACATGATTATCAGGTATTATGATTAAAACATGATTATCAGGTATTATGATTAAAACATGATTATCAGGTATTATGATTTAAACATGATTATCAGGTATTATGATTAAAACATGATTAACAGGTATTATGATTAAAACATGATTAACAGGTATTATGATTAAAACATGATTATCAGGTATTATGATTAAAACATGATTAACATGTATTATGATTAAAACATGATTATCAGGTATTATGATTAAAACATGATTAACAGGTATTATGATTAAAACATGATTAACAGGTATTATGATTAAAACATGATTATCAGGTATTATGATTAAAACATGATTAACATGTATTATGATTAAAACATGATTAACATGTATTATGATTAAAACATGATTATCAGGTATTATGATTAAAACATGATTATCAGGTATTATGATTAAAACATGATTATCAGGTATTATGATTAAAACATGATTAACAGGTATTATGATTAAAACATGATTAACAGGTATTATGATTAAAACATGATTATCAGGTATTATGATTAAAACATGATTATCAGGTATTATGATTAAAACATGATTATCAGGTATTATGATTATACTTGGAGGAGGATTTTTTTCCAAAAAAGTGTACAGAAAGAGTTAACATTATGTTTTTATGTGGCCACACCCACCAGTTGATTAAGTATGCCTGGTTGTCATGCTGAAGTTAGCCACACCCACAGTGTTGGGTGAATGGTAAAAGGGGAGGGGATGATTATATGATGTCACTCCCTCTCTACTCTCTCTCCTCGCTCAGCGCGTAACCTCGCGTCACCAGGCTTTCTCCGCACGTAAATCGTCTCCATTTGGCATCTCTCTCTCTGTGCCAAATCACAGAGAGAGAGAGAGAGAGAGAGAGAGAGAGAGAGAGAGAGAGAGAGAGAGAGAGCTATTTGGCCTATTTGGCCCTCCTGACATCACCTGACCATTGGCCGGTCAGCCTGTCAGTCATAAACCTGACCTCGTGACCATTGGCCGGTCAGCCTGTCAGTCATAAACCTGACCTGAACCTACAGACATTCTGTTAACTAGGATGTGTGTGTGGTGGTACTGAGAGCAGTGTGTTTCTGTTAGCTAGGACTTCAAACTGTGTGTTGTAGGGTTGATTAGTTAGTTAGTTAGTTTGGTTTAGGGTTAGGTTTAGGGTTAGGTTTAGGGTTAGGTTTAGGTTTAGGGTTAGGTTTAGGGTTAGGTTTAGGGTTAGGTTTAGGTTTAGGGTTAGGTTTAGCTAGTGTTGCAGTGATGCATAAAGCAGGTGTGTTGACTCCATTTGAGCTCAGATTGTTGATCAGACGAGAAGATCCTCGAATTAAAACCACTTCTGGTCTGGCTGAAGGTAAGAGCTGTGTGTGTGTGTGTGTGTGTGTGTGTGTGTGTGTGTGTGTGTGTGTGTGTGTGTGTGTGTGTGTGTGTGTGTGTGTGTGTGTGTGTGTGTGTGTGTGTGTCATAGGACTTTCACATAACGAATAACTGAGTAAGCATGTTTGGGCTCTCACAGCATATCTCCATATACAGTACATGGATCTCCATATATGGGTACCAGGGGTCTCCATATATGGGTACCAGGGGTCTCCATATATGGGTACCAGGGGTCTCCATATATGGGTACCAGGGGTCTCCATATATGGGTAACTGGTCCGAAATACACCACTGGCCAGATGACTTACTTGTCGCCCTTAGGCGTTTTACTGGTACATATATGAATGGTAATGTATGTGTGTGTGTGTGTGTGTGTGTGTGTGTGTGTGTGTGTGTGTGTGTGTGTGTGTGCGTGCGTGCGTGCGTGCGTGCGTGCGTGCGTGCGTGCGTGCGTGCGTGCGTGCGTCGTGCGTGCGTGCGTGCGTGCGTGCGTGCGCGCGTGTGTGCGTGTGGTCAGGGTTCCAACAAGCCAACATGCTCCTCCTACCAGAAGAACTGGCCAATGACTTTGAAGCATTCTGCCGCTGTAACCCCGCCCCCCTGCCACTCCTCTACCGCAGCCAATCAGGAGAGACTTCCTGTGCGCCTCTCGCTGCCCACGCTGACATCAGGTTGGATTCATTACTAATTAATGTTTGCACTAAAATTTGCAATAAGCAACATCAATTAGTGAATGAATTAATGTCATTATCAGACACAATTACATCAAAAACTAAAACAATCATTCCGGTGTAAACTCATAATACAAACATACTATAATAAAGACCTGTATATAAAATATATACAGTTTATCAAAAATTAAAGTTCATATATTATAAGTCATCTCACACTTTATAAAGATATTCTGAAAATGCAAACATTTGATGAAAGAGCAGTTCTCATAATCAGGTTTAGACATTTTAAAACATTTGTCTCTTCTCTGATTTCATTTAAACATTCGCTGTCAGAATCCATACTGAGTATCAACACCACCCCATAATATCTACATTAGCTGTTACCATGGATACTAGTGAAGGCTCTGTTCCATTCTGCTCAAACAGAGTCAGTGTTACCAATGATACTAATGAAGGCTCTGTTCCATTCTGCTCAAACAGAGTCAGTGTTACCAATGATACTAATGAAGGCTCTGTTCCATTCTGCTCAAACAGAGTCACTGTTACCAATGATACTAATGAAGGCTCTGTTCCATTCTGCTCAAACAGAGTCAGTGTTACCAATGATACTAATGAAGGCTCTGTTCCATTCTGCTCAAACAGAGTCAGTGTTACCATGGATACTAGTGAAGGCTCTGTTCCATTCTGCTCAAACAGAGTCAGTGTTACCAATGATACTAATGAAGGCTCTGTTCCATTCTGCTCAAACAGAGTCAGTGTTACCAATGATACTAATGAAGGCTCTGTTCCATTCTGCTCAAACAGAGTCACTGTTACTAATGAAGGCTCTGTTCCATTCTGCTCAAACAGAGTCAGCGTTACCAATGATACTAATGAAGGCTCTGTTCCATTCTGCTCAAACAGAGTCAGGTGACATTCACATAGGCACATTTTTTTGCAATTAAAACTAATCCTGTAGCGCATTGTCGGAAAATGCGCATTGTTTGGTCATGTATGAAGACGTTTTTCTATTGCGAATCAAAGAAACAAATGCAAATCCCCCAAAAAACTGTGTTTCCGATTCGCTACAGCATACGGTTCACTGTTGGTGTGAATGCATCCGCCTCAAATACAGGCAATGAGACATTGTGGTAGATTATAGAGCCATGAGTAGGTTAAATCCATAGTTCTATATAATAAGTTAAACCCCCCTCCCATTCGATTTCTGACCATTACGGCCCATGGCCGTCCCCTCAGTGAATGATTTCATTTCTGATCACCGCTCCCTCGATGGCACTGAGGAGTTGCTCACAGTCAGATAAAAGGAAAGTGCCATTGGAGTGAGGAGACGATATTTCATTATACCCTATTTAGGCTATAAGCCTAATATAATATAGGCTGATTTGTGGGTCTCTCACCCTCGCTCGCTCTCTCTCTCTCTTTCTCTCTCTCTCTCTCTCTGTGATTTGGCACAGAGAGAGAGAGAGATGCCAAATGGAGACGATTTACGTGCGGAGAAAGCCTGGTGACGCGAGGTTACGCGCTGAGCGAGGAGAGAGAGAGTAGAGAGGGAGGGTGAGAGGAGAGGCAGGGAGAGAAGAGAGAGAGAGAGACGTTGAAGTTGACGTTTTCCTCTTCATAGACATTCATATCTAAGCTCTATGATCTGTCTGGTTTATTGTCCCGCCGGCCGCCGCTGGTTTTATTTTTTGATCGCCCGTTTAAATAGGCTAACGCCTGCGCTTACATTGTGAGTTGAACTTAAAGAATGAATAAACACAGGGAGACGGAGGAGGCATTATTATGCAGCTTGGATACATACAGTACATACATGTGTGTCCCGTGGACAGACGTGTTCTGAGCCATTCCTTATTTGAGATGACAAAGTGCAAAGTGTGAGCGCAAACGCATCAATTAAATATGCAAGAATGTGGCAACTTCTCCCCTCCCATTCACACGACTAAACCGAATTATATTATGAGAATGTAGCCTCAGTGTTACCATTGATACTGATGAAGGCTCTGTTCCATTCTGCTCAAACAGAGTCAGTGTTACCATTGATACTAATGAAGGCTCTGTTCCATTCTGCTCAAACAGAGTCAGGGCCCTATTATGATCCAGGTCTTATGCCTTATGCCTTAACTTCTTTACCTTTTTTTCACTATTTTGAAAAACATTTTAAATACTTCAAATGCTGATCTACATCTGCACGTTGTGAACTTGTAGATCAGCTATTTGAAATATTTAAAAAACAAAAACAAAATAGTAAAAAAAGGCAAAGAAGTTAAGGCATAAGGCATAAGACCTGGATCATAATAGGGCCCTTAGTGTTACCAATGATACTGATGAAGGCTCTGTTCCATTCTGCTCAAATAGTCTTTTTACTGTATAGGTCTTGGTCTTCTTAGATTACTATTTCTATACATTTGATGCATTGATGTTACCTTGCTTATTGTAAGGCTCTGGATGTTAAACAGTAATTGTTGCATTGAGCCTGATTGTGGATCAAAGAACAGCAGTTTGTCATCATCTTATTTAGCTTGGCTTCATTCTGTAAAACAGCCTCACAAAGACTTCTGAAAAGGTTTGTTTTTGTCTGTTGATGAATATCTATAACTTAATCTATAATCTATCTGTGCTTCATGGAACTTTATGACTCACTGGGGGGGAAATAACAGACAAAAGACAAAAGGTCAAAGTTCACTTTGGTCTCAACTCTCCAGCAACCTGCAGAGAAATGAAATGAAATTAATCTTTGACTTTTCCTGGAGGAGAATCATTCTGTGTGTGTGTGTGTGTGTGTGTGTGTGTGTGTGTGTGTGTGTGTGTGTGTGTGTGCGTGTGCGTGTGCGTGTGCGTGCGTGTGTGTGTGTGTGTGTGTCTCTCTCTCTCTCTCTCTCTCTCTCTCTCTCTCTCTCTCTCTCTCTGTCTCTATGTCTCTGTGTGTGTGTGTGTGTGTGTGTGTGTGTGTGTGTGTGTGTGTGTGTGTGTGTGTGTGTGTGTGTGTGTGTGTGTGTGTGTGTGTGTGTGTGTGTCTCTCTCTCTCTCTCTCTCCCTCTCTCTCACTCTCTCTCTCTCTCTCTCTCTCTCTCTCTCTGTCTCTATGTCTCTCTCTCTGTGTGTGTGTGTGTGTGTGTGTGTGTGTGTGTGTGTGTGTGTGTGTGTGTGTGTGTGTGTGTGTGTGTGTCTCTCTCTCTCTCTCTCTCTCTCTCTCTCTCTCTCTCTCTCTCTCTCTGTCTCTATGTCTCTCTCCCACCCCCAGGACAGACATATCTCAGTATTGTGTGTTTAAAGAAGGTCGCCTGGTGAAAACTGTGTCCAGTTTGAAGGATTACATCAATGACGCAACAAGGTAACCATGGTAACCAATGTAAACACCAGGGACCCCCACTACCTATGGTATAGCTGAGAGATGAAGCAGGGACCCCCACTACATATGGTATAGATGAGATGGTCAATGGAATGTAGTTAAGAAAGCTAAGAGAATAATTGCTGACCCCTCTCATGTCCTTCATTCAGAATACAAACTGCTACCCTCTGGTAGACGTTATAGAGTCCCAGTTAAAAACAAGAAAAGACATCTGAACAGATACAAATACTCATTCATTCCCATATCCGTTACTCTGCTAAACTCAGGCCGTTAGTGGGGGTGATGACTCTAGTGTAATGTAATGTAATGTATGCACTTGACCTGTATGTCAGCACTGTGTGTTGTGCACTATTTGTTGTAATCTACTTTCTGTCTGTCTTGTCCTGTTGTATGTTATGTAGCAGCCTGCATGTACAAGACAAATTTCCTTCGGGACCAAATAAATTAATCTTGAATCTTGATGGTAACCAATGTTAACACCAGGGACCCCCACTACCTATTGGATAGATGAGATGAAGCAGGGACCCCCACTACATATTGTATAGATGAGAGATGAAGCAGGGACCCCCACTACATATTGTATAGATGAGAGATGAAGCAGGGACCCCCACTACATGGTATAGATGAACACTACATATGTAGTGGGGGTCCCTGCTTACCGGTATGTATCATAAATCCATATCATAAATCATAGATTCATAAACATCACCATGTGTTTTCTTCATTGATCCTCTTATGGGTTGGTTCCCTTGACACATCACTGTGACATCACTGTGACATCACAGTTGACATCACCTATGTAAGTCCATATAAGGGTATTCCCCAGAATCCCTTTTATGCCCATATATGAAGATCCCTGATGTCATCGATACACATCACTGGCCAGTCTTACTAGTGCAGGGGTCTTCAACAGGGGGTCCGCGACCCCTAGGGGGTCCGCGGAGGTACTGCAGGGGGTCCGCGAGATTTTTGCTTAAAAAAAAAAAAGTTTTCAAAAAATGTTTTATTCATTTATTTATTTTTTCACATTTGTTAAAAGATAAATCATGATTCTATCCATTTTGAATAGCTTGATCAATTGACAGATTGTTGATATTATTGACATTGGTTCTCAGTTAATAAGTAGTATGTTTAGAAATGGTAGTGGTACGGCCCACCCTGCTCGCTGTAACTTGTACATGTTTAAAATAAAAAATATGTCGTAGCCCCGACCCCCCCACCCTACGAGGTTGTAGGGGGTCCCTGCTCCATCTCCCCATCAGTTTGGGGGTCCCCGGCCTGAAAACGTTGAAGACCCCTGTACTAGTACATTATGTGTTCTTAATTAAATGTGTAATGTGTGTTCCAGCCACCAGATGGTGTGTTTCTACCTGGGATGTAGTTTTGGTTTTGAAGGAATGTTGAAAGAAGCAGGAGTTCCTGTTCGGAACGTTGAGCAAGGACGCAACGTCAGCATGTATAGAGTATGTACACACACACACACACACACACACACACACACACACACACACACACACACACACACACACACACACACACACACACCAGGGCATACGAGCGGAGTGGAGCGCGAGCGGCGCGGGCCGTTTTTGACGTGAGCGAGCGACTTTTCAAATGGTTCTGAGCGGCTTTGGAGCGAGGATTTTCCTCCGCTTCTTGGAGCGCCAACCTCCTCCGCTCCTAGCCAATCCTGTTGGGGCCGCGCGCCACATGTTGCCAACAAACAGTCTCTGGGCTTGTCCCAGGGGCATAGTTCTGCCGATTTAAAATGACTCCAATACGGAAGTAAAACTTCCTATGATTGGCCGCTAGTTGCACTGTTTTCCCCCCCGGCCGATCGCAAAAAGAATTGTTCTGCATTGGATCCCATTCATTTTCCCCTTTCGTTTTCTAACCTTAATTAACATTTTCATGAATACTGTATGGTTCCTATCGCTAGTTAGAAATTGCCTTTCAATCACCATCATATTCGTTTTGTCGAAATGTGGTCCAATTTATTTTAAAATAAATGATAAAGTCGCGGGGGGGGGGGGGGGGGCGTGGCCAACTAAACTGATACCAGCCGGCTGTGTTCTTCTTCGTGTGCTGTATTTCGGGAGGCTCCGACCACATTCTCCCATGTATCCCTGCGGTTGCACGTGGCCGTTGGCAGCCAATAGCATCTCTGATGCCTTTACAATTCTATGATGGCTACACCCATGCGTAGAAAGGGCCATTTGCGCTGCATAGAAACCAATGGCTTCGCATCGTCCATATTTTTCTACAGTCTATGGCTAGTCCATGGCAGCGCAGCATCATGATGAGCCATGTCGGCACCGTGTAGAGGAGAGGAGACAGAGAATTCCCTTTATCAAGAGCTTGACCAGCTTGACATGTACGGGACAGACATTCTCACTCCTTGAGAATCTATGGGAATCCTAATAAAACAGGTACGGGACAGACAAAGCCACTCCTTGGAAGCTTCAAAAATAGATGAATGTATTGATGTGTGTGCGCGTGTGTGTGTGTGTGCGTGCGTGCGTGGGTGTCCTGTGTGTGTGTGTGTGTGTGTGTGTGTGGTGTGTGCGTGCGTGCGTGCGTGTCCTGTGTGTGTGTGTGTGTGTGTGTGTGTGTGAGCAGACGTCAGTCCCCTGTGTTGCAGTAGGAGCGTTCTGGAGCCCCCTGGTGGTGACGATGCGTCCTGTCCCTGCTAGCATGTTGGGTACCGCCGTTAGCATCTCTCACCTCAACCCTCTGAGCCACGGAGAGCCGGTTCACATAGGAGACCACTGTATGTATGTGCACGTACACACACATTCATATAGGTGACCACTGTATGTATGTGCACGTACCCACACATTCATATAAGAGACCACTGTATGCATGTGCACGTAAACACACATTCATATAGGAGACCACTGTATGTATGTGCACGTACACACACACCTATAGCAGACCACTGTATGTATGTGCACGTACACACACACCTATAGGAGACCACTGTATGTATGTGCACGTACACACACATTCATATAGGTGACCACTGTATGTATGTGCACGTACCCACACATTCATATAAGAGACCACTGTATGTATGTGCACGTAAACACACATTCATATAGGAGACCACTGTATGTATGTGCACGTACACACACACCTATAGGAGACCACTGTATGTATGTGCACGTACACACACACCTATAGGAGACCACTGTATGTATGTGCACGTACACACACACCTATAGCAGACCACTGTATGTATGTGCACGTACACACACACCTATAGGAGACCACTGTATGTATGTGCACGTACACACACATTCATATAGGTGACCACTGTATGTATGTGCACGTACCCACACATTCATATAAGAGACCACTGTATGTATGTGCACGTACACACACATTCACATAGGAGACCACTGTATGTATGTGCACGTACACACACACCTATAGGAGACCACTGTATGTATGTGCACGTACACACACACACACACACACACACACACACACACCTATTCACATAGGAGACCACTGTATGTACGTGCACGTACACACACACACATGTTCACATAGGAGACCACTGTATGTATGTGCACGTACACACACACCTGTTCACATAGGAGACCACTGTATGTATGTGCACGTACACACACACACATGTTCACATAGGAGACCACTGTATGTATGTGCACGTACACACACACACATGTTCACATAGGAGACCACTGTATGTATGTGCACGTACACACACACATGTTCACATAGGAGACCACTGTATGTATGTGCACGTACACACACACCTGTTCACATAGGAGACCACTGTATGTATGTGCACGTACACGCACTCCTATTCACATAGGAGACGCATGTATGTATGTGCATGTACACACACACACCTGTACACATAGGAGACGCATGTATGTATGTGCACGTACACACACACACCTGTACACATAGGAGACCACTGTATGTATGTGCACGTACACGCACACCTATTCACATAGGAGACGCATGTATGTATGTGCACGTACACACACACCTATTCACATAGGAGACCACTGTATGTATGTGCACGTACACACACATCTATTCACATAGGAGACGCATGTATGTTTGTGCACGTACACACACACCTGTATACATAGGTGCCCACAGCCCTCCTAAGAGACAGAGTAGTTTATTTTGAGTTATTTTATATTTATTTAGTGAGGACCGATGCTATCCTGTATGCCTAACCCTAATGTATATAAATATATATACATTAGGGTTAGGCCTGTATGCCTAACCCTAATGTATATAAATATATATACATTAGGGTTAGGCTTGTATGCCTAACCCTAATGTATATAAATATATATACATTAGGGTTAGGCCTGTATGCCTAACCCTAATGTATATAAATATATATACATTAGGGTTAGGCCTGTATGCCTAACCCTAACCCTAGGCCTGAATGCAGGGCCGGACTGGGACACAAATTGGGCCCTGGGATCTTGGCCCAGACCGGCCCACCGCAACCAGCGCGAACCGAACATAGAAGATCTACAAGCCCACAGCGCACGAGGCAGCGACGTGTTGTGGGCTTGTATGCTGTTAAATGTTTTGGTGGGACTCCTGGGCCACGGTAGGCTGTGATTGGGCCACTAGGCTGGTATTCAGATGATAGACAAGCCAGTGGGCCAATCATGTGATGTCTCTCTGCTCTGTGGGCGGTGCTACTGAAGGATTGGCTCCTCTCCACTTAGTGGCCGCCCAGCCTAAACATTACCGTAATTATCCTAAAATGGTGGCAAAGATGTTTTCTTTTTTGTTTTGTTTTTGGCCCAGTTGTTGTCGGCCCACCGGGCAGATGCCCAGTCCACCCCGGATACAGGACCTGTCCACACAACATTGTAATGAGTAATAACTATAATAATAATGAATTATGTTAATTAGCTTTATTAGGCATCCAGGATCTTTCCACACCACATTGTATTGAATAATAATAATAATTATTATTATTAATTATGTTAATTAGCTTTATTAGGCATCCAGGACCTTTCCACACCACATTGTATTGAATAATAATAATAATTAATTATGTTAATTAGCTTTATTAGGCATCCAGGACCTTTCCACACCACATTGTATTGAATAATAATAATAATTATTATTATTAATTATGTTAATTAGCTTTATTAGGCATCCAGGATCTTTCCACACCAGATTACGGGGAGCCGGTGGAGTCGCAGCCTGATGATGTCACTGTGTTCTGGGCCTGTGGAGTGACAGCCATAGAGGCGGTCCTTAACAGCAGTGAGTCCTGTTGATTGGCTGTTTGCAGCTGTGGGCGGGAACAAACTAACTGTTGATTGGCTGTTTGCAGCTGTGGGCGGGAACAAACTAATGACATGTCATGATCATCAGTGTATCAATATATTGGTCAGGACTTTATCAATCTGTTCAATGATTAGACCTCGTTAATATGTTAATTAGACCTTGTTAATATGTTAATTAGACCTTGTTAATTAATATGTTAATTAGACCTTGTTAATTAATATGTTAATTAATTAGACCTTGTTAATATGTTAATTAGACCTCGTTAAGATGCTAAAGGGGACTAGGCAAGTCTGTGTGTACACACACACATTCTCTGTCCACTCTATGACAGGCATCAAACAGGTAGTTGTCTTTGATGCTTTCATTGATAAGATAGATCACTAACGAGCACTTGACACTTTTATGGCCCAATCAATTACCTCAGTGCACAACCCCTTTGCAGTTCAAAGGGAGCAATTAAGAGCTCTGGCTGAGCTTCTCCTGACAAAAAGCTCCATGGGAAGAATGTCAACATAAACAGTGGAACAGAACCAACATACAGCCAGGAGGATGAAACACCCCAGCACAACAATATAGTGCCTGATAGGGGAAATGACTGCTAAAAATGGATATACGTATATATATATATATATATGTATACATATATATATATATATATATGTATATATACATATATATATATATATGTATATATACTAGGGGTGGGATGCGATTAAAAGTTTTAATCTAATTAATTACAGGCTCTGTGATTAATTAATCGCAATTAATCGCATTTTAATCGCACATTGATATTTGACCTGAGAAGCATTTTTTTTCAAGTAAAATACATTTTGTTGTACGAGTCAATCAACGAGTGAGTTTTTTAAATCTAAATTTAGCATCCACTGGGCCAAGCAAAGCGCTCTGATCGGCTACTTCTCCCTTTGCGTTTGTTGTCTCTTCTTGGTTGGTGCATCGCTATGATCGGTATGCCCCAAACTGAAGGTTCTGTGGTGCAAAAACTAACTGCGATTAAAATGCGTTAATTTTTTTAATCGCGTTAATTTTCTGTAATTAATTAATCGCAATTAATCAGTTAAAGTCCCAGCCTTAATATATACATATATATATATATGTATATATATATATATATATACATATATATATATATATATATATACATATATATATATATATATATATATATATGTATATATATATATATATATATATGTATATATATATATATATATATATATATATATATACGTTACCTAGTTTACCTTTAATTAGATCTGGTTAAGATGTTAATTAGACCTCGTTAAGGTGTTAATTGGACCTCGTTAAGGTATTAACTGGTCATTATGTCCACAGAGCCTGCGCTGGCCTTCAGTCACTCTCCAGGCTGTATGTTCCTGACCGACCTTCCTGACTCCTCCCCTTCCCGCTCAGCCCCGCCCACTGACCCCGTGACCCCTGAGCTGACCCCCCTCTGCTTCCAGATTTCCCACAAACCTTTGCTGTACAGCCTGGCGTCTCGGCGAGCCGTGGAGCGAATCAGAGAACTGGAGAAGATCATTGGAGAAGACCCAGGTATTATATATATATATACATACATACATACATACATACATACATACATATACATATACATATACATATACACATACATAATAAATACATAATCAGAGAACTGGAGAAGATCATTGGAGAGGACCCAGGTATTATATATATATACCGTAAATCACCAATTAGTAGCCCGGGCGTTTATTTCGCAAAATGGGGTCGGACCCCGGGCGCTTATCCCTGCAAGGCCCAGCGTTGCTTTTTGGCAACATTTTTTAAATCATTTTTTAAAAAATGTTATAGTTAGTTTTCCTGTTCTTTACCTCCACAGAGACTGACATTCACACCTCCCAGAGAAGTTGAAATTCCAGCGTCTGGACGAACAACATCTCACTTTTTAACTGAAGCTATTACTCACAAAAACATAAGTAGAATGCCTGTAAAAAACAAATTTGTGATCATTAGAATGTCTAGAACACGTGCTTGTTAATATTGTGAAAAATATCCCCAAAATGCAAATTAGAGCATGATTTATGATTTATGGCTATAAAACCTTACAAAAACATTATTAATTTTTTAACATTACTTTTTCCTGTGATTAGGACTGCTACAACACCATCTGATTTTTTTTTAACTTTCTTTGGCCAGTAGAAATTAATTCGGGCCTTGCAGGGTTAAAAGGGACCAGGCGGCTATTGGTAACAGGCTTTTATTTATTTTGGCACTGGCCAGCACTGGGCCATTATTTGGTAATTTTTTCTTTCTCAAACTATATAATAGTAATAATAATCAAAATGTTATAATAAATGTTATAATTATTATTGTTATTATTTTAATTGTTATGAACACCCAGAAAATAGCACATTGCGATCTATTAGACCAAACCTCATTTAAAAAATATCAAGAGTGTATGAAAGCCTTTAAAAAAAATATATATACTATATTTATACTAAGGGAATCTTTCTCCAAAATAGTCAATTACCGCATGCCAGCAAAGACGCATCTAGTTCTGACTCTGTAGTCAACGAGTCGACTCAACGACCCAATTAGCGCAGAAGTCCTGCAGCTGGTGCTGTTCTGACTGGACTCGCTGACATGACCACTGAACAGCTCCACTATCCTGACATTAAACCATTATGGTATTGCATTATGATTAAGCCTTCTGCTTTCCCCTTGAACCTCAAAATAATGGATTACTTCTTCAAAATGCTGAGGCAGCAACAGTAGGTAATAAGTTATTCTGATCCAGCTGTTCTTTATTGGCCAGTCTTTCTCCATCACAACGTTTTGCCATTAAAGTAGCCTACTCACGTAAACTTTGCATTGTAGCAACGTTTTAGACAGTAATGAATGATGGTCAGTGCGCAGAGAGCAGCAGACTCCTTTTCTTTTTTTCCTCTCTCTTTTTTTGGTGTCCTTTGGCAATCTGTTCCCCGACGCACACTGCACGTCATGGTAGCGCAGCACTGGGCTGGACACCATATACATTTGGCTTAGAAGTGTCTGTCCACAGGGCTGTGAGCTTGTAGATTTGCTGTTTTCAGCGCACTACCGTCATGCAACATAATATGACCCGTAGCAACGCACAGCGAGTGCGGTGCGTTGCAACGTGCTGTCACAGCACTGCTGTGAGCTTGTAGATTTGCTGTTTTCAGCGCACCACGGCCATGCAACATAAATGACCAGTTAAGTTAAATAAATAGCAAATAATACCAAACAACCAAACAAATAATAGCCCGGGCTCTTACAAAAAACCTAATAAGGATAATATTAATTGCAAATAACGGCCCAGGCGCTCATACGAACCTTGCGCTTATTTGAAACAGGCGTTTATTGCGCAAAATGGGGTCAGACCCCGGGCGGATATATGGGACCCGGCGGCAGTTTGCCACCGGGCGATTAATTGGGGATTTACGGTATACATACATACATATACATATACATATACATATACATATACATATACATATACATATACACATACACATACATATACATATACATACATACATATACATATACATATACATATACATATACACATACACATACATATACATATACATACATACATATACATACATACATATACATATACATATACATATACACATACACATACATACATACATATACATATACATATACATACATACATATACATACATACATATACATATACATATACATATACACATACATATACATATACATATACATATACATATACATATACACATACATATACATATACATATACATATACACATACATAATAAATACATAATCAGAGAACTGGAGAAGATCATTGGAGAGGACACAGTGAAGTGAAGTGAAGCGGTGAACTTTTATTCTATGTGTTCTAGAGCTATGAACTCTGTGATCTATACATTCTATGTGTTCTAGAGCTATGAACTCTGTGATCTATACATTCTATGTGTTCTAGAGCTATGAACTCTGTGATCTATACATTCTATGTGTTCTAGAGCTATGAACTCTGTGATCTATACATTCTATGTGTTCTAGAGCTATGAACTCTGTGATCTATACATTCTATGTGTTCTAGAGCTATGAACTCTGTGATCTATACATTATATGTGTTCTAGAGCTATGAACTCTGTGATCTATACATTCTATGTGTTCTAGAGCTATGAACTCTGTGATCTATAATACATTCCTCCAATTCTGAATGAATGAATGAATGATTTTATCTGGAGGGCCGGATTGTCATGTGAAGCTTGACCAATCCTCAAAGTATGGTCTCATTGGACATTTTTAATCATCCAATCATCAGACCGGGACGGACGTTACACACATATTCTGGACGTACGGGACAGATAAAACCTGTTCATTCTGGACTGGAATGACCATTTATGGACATGAACGGGACACACAAAGCCACTCCATGGAAGCGGCTTTCACCGCACACACACATTCATTGCGTTCACCCATTCACACACACATTCATTACATTCACCCATTCACACACATTCATACAGTGATGTCAGAGGAAACCATGCTTGTCACCAACCTGCTCATCAGGAGCAGTTAGGGGTTCAGAGTCTTGCTCAAGGACTCTTCCACACTGACTCTGGGGGTGCTCTAATGACGGTTTCTCTACCCCTGAGCCCCTAGATAAGATAAGATAAGATACGATAAGATACGATAAGATAAGATACGATAAGATAAGATAAAAAGTGTGTTTTCTCCTTCAGGGGGGCGGGGCATCAAGGCGCTGTTTGTTCCTGATGATCTGATTGGCTGCTGTCTGTCACTGTCACATGCTTCTTCTGTCGCCATAACCACCGGCTTCCCTGCACACTACATGCACAGGTACACACACACACACACACACACACTACATGCACAGGTACACACACACACACACTACATGCACAGGTACACACACACACACACACTACATGCACAGGTACACACACACACACACACACTACATGCACAGGTACACACACACACACACACTACATGCACAGGTACACACACACACACACACACACTACATGCACAGGTACACACACACACACTACATGCACAGGTACACACACACACACACACACACACACACACACACACACACACACACACACACACACACTACATGCACAGGTACACACACACACACACACACACACACACACACACACACACACGCACACACACACACACACACACTACATGCACAGGTACACACACACACACACACACACACACACACACACACACACACACTACATGCACAGGTACACACACACACTACATGCACAGGTACACACACACACACACACACACACACACACACACACACACACACACACACACACACACACACACACTACATGCACAGGTACACACACACACACACACACACACACACACACACACACACACACACACACACACACACACACTACAAGCACAGGTACACACACACACACACACACACACACACACACACACACACACACACACACACACACACACACACACACACACTACATGCACAGGTACACACACACACACACACACACCCACACGCACATACAGTGTTTTGACTGAACACGTTCAATGAACGATTGTTCATATTTTGGGTGAAGGTGAACTGAGCGTACTGGAGGTATGGAGGAGCCGTACCTTAGGCTGCTTGAAGGTCAGCATCAGTGTTTTGTATTCAGTGTGGGACGCAACCGGGAGCCAGTGGAGGGAGCGGAGAAGGGGAGAGACTTGTGAACATTTAGGCTGGTTGAAGACCAGTCGTGCTGCGGCATGTTTTTAGATCAGTTGGAGAGGTTTAAGTGCACATGCTGGGAGACCAGTGAGGAGAGAGTTACAGTAGTCAAGTTTTGATATGACAGATGTCTGGATGAGGAGCTGGGCTGCCTCCTGGGTGAGGAAGGGTCTGATTCTACAGATGTTATAGAGTGTGAACCTACAGGACCGGGTGACTGATGCAATGTGTGCCTTGAATGATAGCTGGCTGTCCAGGACCACACCAAGGTTCTGAATGAATGAATGAATGAATGAATGAATGAATGAATGATAGCTGGCTGTCCAGGACCACACCAAGGTTTTTAGCAGTAGGAACTGCAGTCACCAATGCATTATCTATGGAAATAGTAAGATCTTGCTTGGGGCAAGACTTAGCTGGGAAGAAGAGAAGCTCCGTCTTGTCCGGGTTCAGCTTGAGGTGGTGGGCTGACATCCACTGTGAGATGTCTAGAGGTGGTGGGCTGACATCCACTGTGAGATGTCTAGAGGTGGTGGGCTGACATCCACTGTGAGATGTCTAGAGGTGGAGGTGGACTGACATCCACTGTGAGATGTCTAGAGGTGGTGGTGGGCTGACATCCACTGTGAGATGTCTAGAGGTGGTGGACTGACATCCACTGTGAGATGTCTAGAGGTGGTGGGCTGACATCCACTGTGAGATGTCTAGAGGTGGAGGTGGACTGACATCCACTGTGAGATGTCTAGAGGTGGTGGACTGACATCCACTGTGAGATGTCTAGAGGTGGTGGACTGACCTCCACTGTGAGATGTCTAGAGGTGGTGGACTGACCTCCACTGTGAGATGTCTAGAGGTGGTGGACTGACCTCCACTGTGAGATGTCTAGAGGTGGTGGACTGACATCCACTGTGAGATGTCTAGAGGTGGTGGACTGACATCCACTGTGAGATGTCTAGAGGTGGTGGTGGACTGACATCCACTGTGAGATGTCTAGAGGTGGTGGACTGACATCCACTGTGAGATGTCTAGAGATTCAGATTCAGATTCCTTTATTTACCATTGTGTATCACACATAGGAATTTGCTTTGGCAACATACAAGTGTGCATTCAATATTTTTTTCACAAGTAACATTAAACCAACAAACACAAAACAACACAAAATAAATAATAAATAGAGGTGGTGGTGGACTGACATCCACTGTGAGATGTCTAGAGGTGGTGGACTGACATCCACTGTGAGATGTCTAGAGGTGGTGGACTGACATCCACTGTGAGATGTCTAGAGGTGGTGGTGACATCCACTGTGAGATGTCTAGAGGTGGTGGACTGACATCCACTGTGAGATGTCTAGAGGTGGTGGACTGACATCCACTGTGAGATGTCTAGAGGTGGAGGTGGACTGACATCCACTGTGAGATGTCTAGAGGTGGTGGTGACATCCACTGTGAGATGTCTAGAGGTGGTGGTGGACTGACATCCACTGTGAGATGTCTAGAGGTGGTGGTGACATCCACTGTGAGATGTCTAGAGGTGGTGGTGGACTGACATCCACTGTGAGATGTCTAGAGGAGGTGGTGACATCCACTGTGAGATGTCTAGAGGTGGTGGTGGACTGACATCCACTGTGAGATGTCTAGAGGTGGTGGTGACATCCACTGTGAGATGTCTAGAGGTGGTGGTGGGCTGACATCCACTGTGAGATGTCTAGAGGTGGTGGTGGGCTGACATTATGCCTGGGCGAAATGGCCTTTTTAAATATCGATATGATATTTAAAATAATACCGCGATATTCGGTATTATCGTCCAATAAAAGAAACTTGAATTGGAGAAAAAATAAAATATTTTTTCAAGTGCAATTTAGTTTTACTAGTGGACTGACATCCACTGTGAGATGTCTAGAGGTGGTGGTGGACTGACATCCACTGTGAGATGTCTAGAGGTGGTGGACTGACATCCACTGTGAGATGTCTAGAGGTGGTGGACTGACATCCACTGTGAGATGTCTAGAGGTGGTGGTGGACTGACATCCACTGTGAGATGTCTAGAGGTGGTGGTGGACTGACATCCACTGTGAGATGTCTAGAGGTGGTGGTGGACTGACATCCACTGTGAGATGTCTAGAGATTCAGATTCAGATTCCTTTATTTACCATTGTGTATCACACATAGGAATTTGCTTTGGCAACATACAAGTGTGCATTCAATATTTTTTTCACAAGTAACATTAAACCAACAAACACAAAACAACACAAAATAAATAATAAATAGAGGTGGTGGTGGACTGACATCCACTGTGAGATGTCTAGAGGTGGTGGACTGACATCCACTGTGAGATGTCTAGAGGTGGTGGTGGACTGACATCCACTGTGAGATGTCTAAAGGTGGTGGTGACATCCACTGTGAGATGTCTAGAGGTGGTGGACTGACATCCACTGTGAGATGTCTAGAGGTGGTGGGCTGACATCCACTGTGAGATGTCTAGAGGTGGTGGGCTGACATCCACTGTGAGATGTCTAGAGGTGGTGGACTGACATCCACTGTGAGATGTCTAGAGGTGGTGGGCTGACATCCACTGTGAGATGTCTAGAGGTGGTGGTGGACTGACATCCACTGTGAGATGTCTAGAGGTGGTGGTGGACTGACATCCACTGTGAGATGTCTAGAGGTGGTGGTGGGTTGACATCCACTGTGAGATGTCTAGAGGTGGTGGTGGACTGACATCCACTGTGAGATGTCTAGAGGTGGTGGTGGACTGACATCCACTGTGAGATGTCTAGAGGTGGTGGTGGACTGACATCCACTGTGAGATGTCTAGAGGTGGTGGTGGACTGACATCCACTGTGAGATGTCTAGAGGTGGTGGTGGACTGACATCCACTGTGAGATGTCTAGAGGTGGTGGTGGACTGACATCCACTGTGAGATGTCTAGAGGTGGTGGGCTGACATCCACTGTGAGATGTCTAGAGGTGGTGGTGGGCTGACATCCACTGTGAGATGTCTAGAGGTGGTGGTGGACTGACATCCACTGTGAGATGTCTAGAGGTGGTGGTGGGCTGACATCCACTGTGAGATGTCTAGAGGTGGTGGTGGGTTGACATCCACTGTGAGATGTCTAGAGGTGGTGGTGGGTTGACATCCACTGTGAGATGTCTAGAGGTGGTGGTGGGCTGACATCCACTGTGAGATGTCAGCCAGACATGCAGCGATTTGTTCTTCCACCTGGTGGCAGAAGGGGTGAAGGACAAAAACAGTTGAGTGTCATCAGCATAGCAGTGATAGGATAGATTGTGAGCAGAGATGATTTAGTGCAGTGTTTCTCAACCTTTTTTCTGCATGGGGTCACTTTTCATGTCCGAAGAAAAAGCACACAACTAGAGATGTTACCGATCAATCGGCAATGGATCGGATCGGGCCGATCAAAGCGTGATCGGCGATAATCGGTGGTTTAGATCAAAAGGTAAATTCACAGATCCGATCCGATCGGTGCATCCGATCAACCAGCCGTTCAGTATGCCCACTTGAGGCAATTTTGGGGTATTGATTTCCACAGTGCTGAAGGAATAATTAGTTACTGCTATGATAATAAATACATAGTAATGCTGGTAAATAACTATAAGGCAAATGTATAAATGAATTCATGAGTGAATTAATTAATTAATGTAAAAACATTAACATTTAGAAAATATAAATAATATATAAATAATAACTTGATCGGATCGGTGATTGATCGGTATCGGGTGATCAAACTTTTGTGATCGGTGCTCGGTGATCGGTTCCAAAAAACCTGATCGGACCATCCCTACACACAACGCCTTGCACCGTGAGGTTGTTGTGTGCTTGTAGATCTGCTGTTTTCACTAGTTTAAATCTTTTTTTTAAATGATAAATACAATACTGGCTTTCAAGCAGTTTCAAGGGGCACACTTGACCCTTCTCAGGGGCACAGCAAAGGTCCCCAGGACCAGTGGTTGAGACGCACTGCTTTGGTGTACAGGGAGAAAAGGAGAGGACCAAGTACAGTGTCTCATGTTGATGATGTCATCATTGTGTCAGTCCCCCAGAGGAGACGGACGGCCCCCCCGGAGCCATCGCCATGGCAACCATGCTGCTGGCGCTGGGGAAGCAGGTTACCATGGTAACCGACCACAGAGCCCTGCAGCTCAACCAATCACTGATGGAGGACGCTGTGAGGGCAGGTGAGTTCAGCCAATCACTGATGAGCTCAGGGTGAGTTCAGCCAATCACTGATGAGCTCAGGGTGAGTTCAGCCAATCACTGATGAGCTCAGGGTGAGTTCAGCCAATCACTGATGAGCTCAGGGTGAGTTCAGCCAATCACTGATGAGCTCAGGGGGAGTTCAGCCAATCACTGATGAGCTCAGGTGAGGACACCATGAAAGGTTAATGATTTGTGACCAATCACGTTGCAGGTGTGCTGAAAGCCGCCGTCCCATTGGTCAGCTTCCAGAACACCGGGCCAGACTCCGCCCTGCACTTCCTGTGTCACCATGGCGACCGCAGGAAGCCCAGGTCAGCTGACCTTCCATGACCTCTGACCCTAAATGTTTCACTGTGACCTTTGACCCAAGGGTCCATTAGGTCACATGTTGTGTTCTTCATGCACCTCCCAGGTTTGACCACCTGGTGGCGATAGAGCGCAGCGGTCGGGCGGAGGATGGGAACCATTACACCATGAGAGGGTTCAATATTAACCACCTGGTCGACCCCATCGACGACCTGTTTATTACTGCTAACGAGGTCTCTGGGATTAGCACTACAGGTAATTAATACTAATTAATACTAATTAATACTGTTTATTACTGCTAACGAGGTCTCTGGGATTAGCACTACAGGTAATTAATACTAATTAATACTAATTAATACTGTTTATTACTGCTAACGAGGTCTCTGGGATTAGCACTACAGGTGATTAATACTAATTAATTGCGACCGTCAGGGAGCAGTTTACTATGAAAACCTCCACCGGCCGTCTGTCCGTCCGTCACACGTCACACGTCACACCTTTGCCCTGCTCATATCTCCGCATCAGTATGACATCACACCACATGTGTACACAAACCTTTGTGTACGTTGCTGTGGCAACAGTCTGTTGTTGCTGGTCTGTTAGTGTACGTTAGCAACCACCTTAGCAACCATGGTTTTACCCTAGCAACCAACTGTTTACCCTAGCAACCAACTGTTTACCATAGCAACCATGTTTTTTTACCCTAGCAACCAACTGTTTACCATAGCAACCAGATACGCAGAGCAGGGATCTCCATATATGGGCATAAACAGGTGACATCACACTGATGTCAGATACTCAGAGCAGGGATTTCTCCATAATATATGGGCATAAAAGGGATTCTGTTAGGGATCTCCATATATGGGCATAAAAGGGATTCTGTTAGGGATCTCCATATATGGGCATACAAGGGATTATGTTAGGGATCTCCATATATGGGCATAAAAGGGATTCTGTTAAGGATCTCCATATATGGGCATAAAAGGGATTCTGTTAGGGATCTCCATATGGGCATAAAAGGGATTCTGTTAGGGATCTCCATATATGGGCATAAAAGGGATTCTGTTAGGGATCTCCATATATGGGCATAAAAGGGATTCTGTTAGCTGTTAGTGATCTCCATATATGGGCATAAAAGGGATGCTGTTAGGGATCTCCATATATGGGCATAAAAGGGATTCTGTTAGGGATCTCCATATATGGGCATGAAAGGGATTCTGTTAGGGATCTCCATATATGGGCATAAAAGGGATTGTATCCCAGATGATGCCCTGTTAGGAGATACACACTAACAGAATCCATATATGGTCCTACCGACAGCTGCTATAAGCCAACCCTGGCGATAAGGTCTGAGTCGAAGAAATGCTTCTTTCCTGGCAAGAATTGCCCCTTTATACTGTAGGGCTCGTTTGTGTATTGTATGACATCACGCCACATCATCGGCTGTATCTCCATATATGGAGACATAAGTTGCTCATGCCCAAATATGGGCTGGTGAGGTCAGACTTAGTGTGATGCGTAGGTTATCTCCATATATGGAGATTCAACTTCAATGAGTAACCATGGCAAACTGTCAACTGCCCGTATGTCTTGATAATTGGTAAAACAAACCTTTGGCCTATTTGTGGAGATAAGCGACCAACGGTCGCTTATCTCCCGATTAGGGAGTCTTACTGGTACTAATTAATACTGTTTATTACTGCTAACGAGGTTCCTGGGATTAGCACTACAGGTAATTAATACTAATTAATACTAATTAATACTAATTAATACTGTTTATTACTGCTAACCAGGTCCCTGGGTTAAGCACTACAGGTAATTAATACTAATTAATACAAATTAATACTAATTAATACTGTTTATTACTGCTAACGATATCACTGGGTTAAGCACTACAGGTAATTAATACTAATTAATACTAATTAATACTAATTAATACTGTTTATTACTGCTAACGAGGTCCCTGGGATAAGCACTACATGTAATTAATACTAATTAATACTAATTAATACTAATAATTAATACTGTTTATTACTGCTAACAATTTCCTGGGATTAGCACTATAGTCCAGTAGCCAGCCCATAGAGCCCCATTGTGAACCCGGACATTTTGAGTTTTATGTTAGAAATGTTGAGTATGGGTCCCCACTGGGGAGGGGTTAGGGTTAGTTTTTTTTAGGGTTACTTTTTTGTTGATTTTGATTATGAATTAAATTATAAATGTGGTTATTTATATGCTTATAGATTATCTGCATTTCAAAAGCAAAATATAGACAATCCACACAAATTATTAGAACAATGACTGCCACAATAGCCTATCAAAAATAGTCACTTCATCTTTTGGAAAATCAACAAAAAAGTATCAAAATCATCCCAATTTAAGTTGGTATATGGCCATTTCCGGTTTAAAACGGCCATTTTGAATTTAGAAAATGTCAGAAATGGATTCAGCATCCTCAATAACCCCCAAAACCACTCAAATATTGTTCAAATCGGCCAATCAGTTTTTGACATATTTTTCATTATTATAGGTGATTATGCTAATTTAATCCAATTATGCTAATTATGAAAATTGCCCAACATATGCAAGTTAGCATCCGGCAGTTTTTAACTGCTGGGGACCCATACTCAACATTTCTAACATAAAACTTTAGGGTACTCAAAATGTCCGGGTTCACTTTCTGGCTACTAGACTACTACAGGTAATTAATACTAATTAATACTAATTAATACTGTTTATTACTGCTAACCAGGTCCCTGGGATAAGCACTACAGGTGATTAATACTAATTAATACTAATTAATACTGTTTATTACTGCTAACCACTACAGGTAATTAATACTAATTAATATGTGTGTGTATATATAGGCCTATCCTACATAATAATTTTAGAAACTCACTCACTCACTCACTCACTCACTCACTCACACACACTCTAACGCTCTCACATCCACGTTTATCTATTCACTCGCTTCAGCAACTGATCCCAAAGTTCACATGGCATTGTCCATTAGCATTATACAGACGGTGACGGAGACAGATTTTCATTGTCAAGCTGTTTATTAGCGTTTTCTTCACCACTTCTGTTGAACTCTACAGCCGAGTTATGCTGTCTGTTGCCAGGGTTACAGTCCGTTCCTCCAGGCCATGGGATCAAATCACAACCAGTGAAAAAAACTCCCATACCAAAAAAGAAAAGCTGCTATTTAAACTCCCATACCTACTGGGAGAAATACAACAAAATTGGAGGATTTAAAACAAACATGCTAATATTTAAAGTCCCATACCTACTGGGAGTTACTGTAGGCCTACAAAACGTCACAAAGTATGTTCCCCAATTTCAACTGTTTTTATTATGTTTTGAAACTTGCAATGTATGTTTTCTCATGACAATAAAGCTCCTTTGAATTGAATAGTTAGCTCTTGATGCTAACTGTTAGCATCTACAATGGAACATCATTTCTCTCCATTGTCGTCAATGTGGTGTACACATTTCTCTCTTCTACACAGTCAGCCTGTCAGCATGCGCAGTACCATCCATGCAGCGGGTGCGTGTCGTGTGTGTGTCACGGTTGCGCTCTGTTGTCACGCCCGCTCCGCCCCCGGCCCTCCAGCCCATGGGATCTGTAGCCCACTAGCCCTTACGTCCACAATCTCCGCACATCTACCACCGTCTACCACAGAAGCGCAAACACGACATGCAGAAGGACTCTGAATGATGTTCTTTCTGTTCACACACCAAGCCAAGGAATTCATTTACGCTTTGTCCCCCTTGCAATTGTACTTTCCATCGTGCAATGCTAGCTCTTGATGCTGATAGCTCTTGACGCTAATATCATTTCTCTCCATTGTGGGTGTTGTAACTGTGACCGTCTCACCGTCTACTGCAAAAATGAGGAGTTCAACTGACACCAAACGCTCCCAAATGAGCACCCAAATG
>NC_137827.1:417500-465000 GCF_963921795.1 Nannobrachium achirus
GTGTAGACAGATAACAATAAGACTGTCTGTGTGCTCTTAATGCTCTATGTGTAGACAGATAACAATAAGACTGTCTGTGTGCTGCTAATGCTCTGTGTGTAGACAGATAACAATAAGACTGTCTGTGTGCTCTTAATGCTCTGTGTGTAGACAGATAACAATAAGACTGTCTGTGTGTTCTTAATGCTCTGTGTGTAGACAGATAACAATAAGACTGTCTGTGTGCTGCTAATGCTCTGTGTGTAGACAGATAACAATAAGACTGTCTGTGTGTTCTTAATGCTCTGTGTGTAGACAGATAACAATAAGACTGTCTGTATGCTGCTAATGCTCTACAATAAGACTGTCTGTGTGCTCTTAATGCTCTGTGTGTAGACAGATAACAATAAGACTGTCTGTGTGCTGCTAATGCTCTGTGTGTAGACAGATAACAATAAGACTGTCTGTGTGTTCTTAATGCTCTGTGTGTAGACAGATAACAATAAGACTGTCTGTGTGCTGCTAATGCTCTGTGTGTAGACAGATAACAATAAGACTGTCTGTGTGCTCTTAATGCTCTGTGTGTAGACAGATAACAATAAGACTGTCTGTGTGCTGCTAATGCTCTGTGTGTAGACAGATAACAATAAGACTGTCTGTGTGCTCTTAATGCTCTGTGTGTAGACGGACAACAGTAGGACTGTGTGCTCTTAATGCTCTTTGTGTAGACTGACAACAGTAGGACTGTGTGCTCTTAATGCTCTGTGTGTAGACTGATAACAATAAGACTGTCTGTGTGCTGCTAATGCTCTGTGTGTAGACTGATAACAATAAGACTGTCTGTGTGCTGCTAATGCTCTGTGTGTAGACAGATAACAATAAGACTGTCTGTGTGCTCTTAATGCTCTGTGTGTAGACAGATAACAATAAGACTGTCTGTGTGCTGCTAATGCTCTGTGTGTAGACAGATAACAGTAGGACTGTGTGCTCTTAATGCTCTGTGTGTAGACAGATAACAGTAGGACTGTGTGCTGCTAATGCTCTGTGTAGACAGACAACAGTAGGACTGTGTGCTCTTAATGCTCTGTGTGTAGACAGATAACAGTAGGACTGTGTGCTCTTAATGCTCTGTGTGTAGACTGACAACAGTAGGCTGACTCGCTCTGACCAGCCTCGCCCTCAACATAACATGTATTTTTCAACCGCCAGCAGTGGGGGTGATCTCCTACCGAGTCTTCCGCATCAGTCACAATACAAAAGTCTCGGTAGGAGATGTCTATGTAAGGCATAGCGATTATTATCATTTCAACAAATATTCACTGTGTATTGAAATGTTCCTATTTATCATGACAAAGCAAAAAATAAATACAAAATAAATATAAATATCGATTCAAGGCAATTTAAAACTACACTCTTTGCATTGATCTGAAGGACTTTGTCCCACTGCATGACTCCGCCCCTGTGGTTGGCCAGTCAGGGACCAATCAGAAGGCTGACAAAGGGTGAATTAAAATAAGCATCTGTCATGCCATCATGTAGTTAACCGTTCATTGCTTTTAAATGTTGGAAAGATATTTTATACGGATCTGTTGCACTGCACTGTGTAATGTACTCTAAATCAGCACGGTTGGGATTGGCTGCCTTTTCGTGATGGCTGGAATAAATCCACATTCAAAGACATATTTAGTATTTAATGATAATTAATATATATTATTATTCATCAACAGGAGGGTTAGGGTTAGGGTTAGGGTCAGATCATTAATATATATTATTAATATTAATATATTAATATATATTATTATTCATCAACAGGAGGCGGCCATCTTGTCCTCTCTGGTCCAACATGGCGTCCGCTGTGGGGTCACAGGTCACCTGGCCATGGAGGTGGACGGCTTGACCTTTCACCCCACACACTCTGACATCATCACCAGGCTGCTAGAGGTCACCACCTCTTGACCTTTGACCCCACACACTCTGACATCATCACCAGGTCATGACCTTTCACCCCACACACTCTGACATCATCACCAGGTCATGACCTTTCACCCCACACACTCTGACATCATCACCAGGTCATGACCTTTCACCCCACACACTCTGACATCATCACCAGGTCATGACCTTTCACCCCACACACTCTGACATCATCACCAGGTCATGTGATGCATTTTATTCTAAACTGACAATCTTAGCCAATCAGGATGGAGTATGAGTCAGTGATGAGGAGTGATTGTTGTTTATTATCTCTAATAATTATTTATAATAAAACTCATTATGCTAATCGATCATCATGTGATGCCAAAGGTTCTTTGTATTATTTGACTTAAATCTTATAAGAGTATCTTCTCTTATAAGGCAATAAATAAATAAATAATACTCTACATTACTGTATCCTGTCATAAGTTAATATGACGGAGAGGCTTATTGTGTTCTAATATATATATATATATATATATATATATATATATATATATATATATATATATATCCCACAGCCTTAATTAGAATCGCCCCAAAACATAGTGTGTATGCTGGTTTGTCCGTTTGTCCATCTGTCCATCTGTCCATCTGTGTGTGTGTGTGTGTGTGTGTGTGTGTGTGTGTGTGTGTGTGTGTGTGTGTGTGTGTGTGTGTGTGTGTGTGTGTGTGTGTGTGTGTGTGTGTGTGTGTGTGTGTGAGTTCGTGTGAGTGTGTATGTGTGTATTATATAGTAGTATTGTATGTTTATACGTATATTTTTATAGTGAAATGTATTTGACTATGATACCCCAGGGGTGGGGCCCGACAAGCCTTGTGCTTCTCCCTAACCCCTTTCGGACACTTGGACAATGGACACAAAAAAGGGGGGTGGAAAAGAGAAAACTCAAAATGAAAAGAATTGCGCTGTTCTATTTGAATGCACTCTTGTTGTTTACTGTTTCTATGTCCGAAATAAAACTAAACTGAACTGAACTGAACTCCACGTTCAGCAGTTGTTCAATTGTCTAAAAAACATAATACAAAAATCAATAACGCATGTACCTTGCCCAACATCAACTTTATCACCTTCAGATGTGTCTCTACTTCTCATAATCCCCAAATGTTTAAAATATTTTCCCAAATTTTGGCCTGTAGGCGGCTGTCCTGTGATGCGATTTACATCACAAATGGGCGTCACCAAGCAGCGCACTCCCAGTCCGGGGGCACTTCCAGAGAGAGCAACATCACAGTCTGTCTGCTTCACACCAAGGGGGACTAACAGGCACACACACAAAGGGGCCAGGCCCCCGCAGGGGGCTGTAGGCTAGTATATATATATATATATATATATAGGGCTGTCACGGCGTTGTGAAAATAGGCGATCTACAAGCTCACAACGCGTTGCGTCGCGAAAATAGCCGATCTACAAGCTCACAACGCGTCGCGTTGCGTTGTGAAAATAGGCGATCTACAAGCTCACAACGCGTTGCGTTGCGTTGCGTTGTGAAAACAGCCGATCTACAAGCTCACAACGCGTCGCGGTGGGTTGTGAAAATAGCCGATCTACAAGCTCACAACGTGTCGCGCTGCGTTGTGAAAAAAACTGCAAAAATAGCCGACAGCTGAAAATAGCGACAGTAGCCTATAATGTTTATCACGACCACCGGACCACGATCCAACATCTATTGTTAGTCTCAGTCTGTGTGTAATCATCATCATCATCCTCTCCACAGCAGAGCAGCAGTGTAATCATCATCATCATCCTCTCCACAGCAGAGCAGCAGTGTAATCATCATCATCATCCTCTCCACAGCAGAGCAGCAGTGCTAAGCTAAGCTGCAGTAAAGGCACTGACTCCAGTCCTCTGTGTTGAAACGAAAGTGAACGCCTTTTTCTGTATCGTATCAAAAGGAATATATAGTCCCGGGATGTGTATGGTACATGTGTCTGTTCCGACCGTCTGGAAAAAACAAACTGTTTAAGCATTTTTAGTTAGCCAGCCAGCCTGCCTGACAGTGCGTGCCGCGCTGCTGTTGTGTTGACTGACTGTGACTGAGCATTGAGCGTTCACGGTTCCCTGTGGCAACAAGGGGGAGGCGCATTCAAGAATGCAAGTGTTGACGTGAGGTTTAACTTGTTTAAGAATGGTTTTATTGTCAAAACTCACTACTTTTTAATTAAATTAGATAATTGACGATAATCGCGAATATGAAAAATATTCGCAAATATGAAAAATAATCGCGAATAGACGATTCGTGACTGCCCTATATATATACATGTATACTCTGAGAGTGTACAAGGGCAAAGGTTGCACTGCCTTCAGAATGTCATCATCTCTGAAATGTAATGCACTGTGACACACACACACACACACACACACACACACACACACACACACACACACACACACACACACGCATGCATGCACGCGCACTTTCTATCACAGTGCATTAAGGTCAACTCCTTTTGACACAAATGCAGTGGGCGTGCGTGCGTGCTTGCGTGTGTGCGTGCGTGCGTGCGTGCGTGCGTGCGTGTGTGTGTGTGTGTATGTATGTGTACACCAGGGTTTCCGTTATTAAGCAGTTTTCTTTAACCTAAGATTCTATTTTTCCGTCCAAAGAATAAATGATTCGTCTTTAGAATAATAAACATAATAAGCATCATAATGTAATGAATATAATAAATATTATATAAATATAATAAACATAATAAACATCATAATGTAATGAATATAATAAACAGGTTCCAGGGATGAATTTATGTCTGCCTCACAGAACCAATTTCACTTCATAAAAACCAAGCAAAGTGTTTGTTTTACACAGAAATAGAGCTTTATAAAAAATATTCTTTGTCACATTAATCTCTGTACAAAACTATAACACATTAACATATGAATAAAACTATAACACATTAACATATGAATAAAACTATAACACATTAACATATTATAATCCTGTCCATAATCCACTTATAATACCTGTGTGTGTGTGTGTGTGTGTGTGTGTGTGTGTGTGTGTGTGTGTGTGTGTGTGTGTGTGTGTGTGTGTGTGTGTGTGTGTGTGTGTGTGTGTGTGTGTGTGTGTGTGTGTGTGCCGTAACGATGCATGCACATATTTACATGTAAACAACAACAACAACAGACTGATAATGTCTCTCATCATCACAATACAGCTCTATAACCTAACATACAGTATACAGTATGTCTGCTGATTATCTTTAATGTATACATTAACATATCTGTCTGCTGATTATCTTTAATGTATACATTAACATATCTGTCTGCTGATTATCTTTAATGTATACATTAGCATATCTGTCTGCTGATTAGCTTTAATGTATACATTAACATATCTGTCTTCTGATTATCTTTAATGTATACATTAGCATAATGTCTGCTGATTATCTTTAATATATACATTAACATATCTGTCTGCTGATTATCTTTAATGTATACATTAACATATCTGTCTTCTGATTATCTTTAATGTATACATTAGCATAATGTCTGCTGATTATCTTTAATATATACATTAACATATCTGTCTTCTGATTATCTTTAATGTATACATTAACATAATGTCTGCTGATTATCTTTAATATATACATTAACATATATGTCTGCTGATTATCTTTAATATACATTAACATATCTGTCTTCTGATTATCTTTAATGTATACATTAACATATCTGTCTGCTGATTATATTTAATATATACATTATCATATCTGTCTTCTGATTATCTTTAATGTATACATTAACATAATGTCTGCTGATTATATTTAATATATACATTAACATATCTGTCTTCTGATTATCTTTAAAGGACCTACACCATGAATTTTCACTTTTTCTATTTTAAAACCTTTTTTTGGGGTCCCACTGGCACCTTCTATCCTCATTCTATCAAGTCTTATTTCTGTACATTGTGTCTTTCTCTGGTTTTGGGAAGACAGAGATGAAAAGCTTTCCACGGGTTGTCAGAACAGTGCTGTTCTGAGAGTTGACGCATGTGACGTCACACGCGTTTCCCGTTTTTTTTTTCAGAGTCAAATTTTTTTTTTTTTTTTCAAAATTTTTTTTTTTCAAAACTTTCTTTTTTCAAAAAAAATTTTTTTCCAATTTTTTTTTTTCAAAAACTGTCAAAAAGTCAAAAAAATCAAATTTTTTTTTTCAAAACTTTTTTTTCAAAACTTTTTCAAATTTTTTTTTCAAAAAACTTTTTTTTCAAAAAACTTTTTTTTCAAAAAACTTTTTTTTTCAAAAAACTTTTTTTCAAAAAACTTTTTTTTTTGAAAAAACTTTTTTTTTTGAAAAAACTTTTTTTCAAAACACTTCAAAAAAACTTTTTTTTTTTTCAAAAACTTTTTTTTTTTTCAAAAAACTTTTTTTTTTTTCAAAAAACTTATTTTTTTTCTGGAAAAACCCCACTAGATGCGCCCCTGAGCAAACAGAGGCCGTTTTGGTATTGCAGCTGGAGAGCCTCATTATAGTAGAGCTAGAACAAACAAAAAGTGTTTGTTGAGGGTTAAAACCTGTCTAATGCCTCATTCACACTACAGATATATAGTTGAACGTTTTGCTTGGTAATTCAATGTAATCTCAATGGAAACCAGCTTTAAAGGCTGGATTCCAAGGACAGCCGACATGCCCAGCCTTTAAAGCTGGTTTCCATTGAGATTACATTGAATTACCAAGCAAAACGTTCAACTATATATCTGTAGTGTGAATGAGGCATAAGACTCAATTTTGAGCATATATTTATACAAAAAATATAGTTTTAAAAGCATGGTGTAGGCCCTTTAATGTATACATTAGCATAATGTCTGCTGATTATCCTTAATGTATACATTGACATATCTGTCTTCTGATTATCTTTAATGTATACATTAACATAATGTCTGCTGATTATCTTTAATATATACATTAACATAATGTCTTCTGATTATCTTTAATGTATACATTAACATAATGTCTGCTGATTATCTTTAATATATACATTAACATAATGTCTGCTGATTATCTTTAACCGTTTTAGTGCCAGTCCCTAGAGGGCACCAAAGAATGCCAAGCTTTCTCCCATCGGCGAGCGCATTAGCATCCGGGGACTCATGTTGCAGTGACGCGCGTGCTCACGTTCGTGCACGTCATGGAAAGGTCCCGGATGAAAATGGCTACAGAATAGCTATTAGCATTTTGACATTTAAAAGATCATTTTTAGGCAATTTCGCCGTAAATAAACCTCGCGCCACATCCCTAAAAACACAATCCAGAGATATGGGCCTCCAAAGATGTGGTTTTTCATTGGATTTGGCGGCGATTCGCGGCAACGTTCGCGGCTAACGGCCGGCCGGGGGGCTCCCGGATTTCGATCACTGGCTTGAAAATTTAGGCCCAGGCTTCAGAAGGCCTCGGATCATTTTATTCATTTCATTAAAAAAGCCGAACATGTTCGGGATAGGCACACTGGACGTCGTTCCGGAAGCGGCGCTGAACATTCAGTGAACATTGGGGGGCTCAAAAATGTATTTTAAACCATTTTTAATGGAATATATCGTCGGACCATGTAAAATGGCTAGCTGGCTAGTGTAGGACGAGCCAGGACCACCCACGACTCTACAAGCAGCTCAGGGTAAGTCAATTAATAAAAAAAAAAATTGTATTGGATTGAAATAAAGCCGAACATGTTCGGGATAGGCACAGAATGAGTTAATATATACATTAACTCAATTACTGCCGGGCGCCGCAAGGTGCCGCTAGAGTGCCAGCTGTGATAGTGAATGTGATAGTGAATGTCAGTGCCGTAGACATTCACTATCACATCCGGGTCCCCAGCCTGAGCTGGCTTGGCTTTACACTGGAATGAGTGCTATGCTAGCGAGCCGGAGGAAGTTAGCTTTCAGTTAGCAATCGGCTATGTAATTTTTTAGAAGACCGATCTAAAGTTATTCAGCCGCCAAAAAAACTTTTCTGCTGGCCTCGGTACAAAATCCGGAGAAAATCCGCTGTAAAGATGTGTTTTTCTATTGGAGTGGGCGGCGTGGCGCGGCCTTTTTTTCCCATTACGGGCCATGTAAACAGAATCGCGGCCTTGTGCTTGGATGGTAAATTCGACCAGGGCTTCGTTGAGGCCTCCGATTATTTAATTCATTTTACTAAAGGAACCGGAAAATTTCGGTTCTAGCAATCCTTAATACGTCTTGCTGAAACAGCGTTTTTTTGGGGGGGCTCTAAACTTTTTTCTAAACCATTTTCAATGGAATAAATCATCGGGACAAGTAGAATGGCTCGTTGTGAAGCGGTGGAGGAGCCAGGACCACCCACGTCGCTACTAGCAGCTCAGGGTAAGCGAAATAGATTAAAAAATTAGTATGGGAATGGAAAAAAGAACCGAAATTATTCGGTTCGGGCACTAAATGAGTTAACATAATGTCTGCTGATTATCTTTAATGTATACATTAACATAATGTCTGCTGATTATCTTTAATGTATACATTAACATAATGTCTGCTGATTATCTTTAATATATACATTAACATATCTGTCTTCTGATTATCTTTAATATATACATTAGCATATATTTCTGCTGATTATCTTTAATGTATACATTAACATATATGTCTTCTGATTATCTTTAATGTATACATTAACATATATGTCTTCTGATTATCTTTAATGTATACATTAACATACAGTATATGTCTTCTGATTATCCTTAATGTATACATTAACATATCTGTCTTCTGATTATCTTTAATGTATACATTAACATACAGTATATGTCTTCTGATTATCCTTAATGTATACATTAACATATCTGTCTTCTGATTATCTTTAATGTATACATTAACATACAGTATATGTCTTCTGATTATCCTTAATGTATACATTATCATAATGTCTGCTACAGTGAAATGTAATATTCAGATCATCATCAACTCGTCATTTCATCCTGTTGGTCTTTAAGAAACGCCTTCAGAAGGAAAACTGTGGTGTCTGTATTCTCTGTAACAGCTTGGTGTCTGTAACCGTGTCTGTAACCGTGTCTGTAAGTTAACCGTGTATGTAACCGTGTATGTAACCGTCTGTAACCGTGTATGTAACCGTGTCTGTAACCGTGTCTGTAACCGTGTATGTAACCGTGTCTGTAACCGTCTGTACATTTCAGTTTTGTTCATTTGAAATAAACAATTAACAAGAGCATCCATACTGTAACAATAAGATAACACTGGACTGTAACATACTGTAACATACTGTAACATACTGTAACATACTGTACTCTAAAGATTATTATAACTGCATTCTGGGACATGAAGAATGAACAGCAGGATTATATACTTATTATATTATATTATATTATATTATATTATATTATATTATATTATACAAAGTGAAATTATCCGTCGCAGTCATTCACATTTCTCATGTAATGAAGTAAACATTTTGATTCCCTAGAAGTGTCTGTCAGTCAGCAGTTGTGCAGATACCAGCGTCCATGATGGGTTTCCTCAGAAGAGAGAAGTTCAGTCATCCCAGAGTAGAACCGCTGCTCCTTCACTTGGAAAGGACTCAGCTTAGGTGGTCGGGGCATCTCGTACGGATGCCTTCCTACTAGGAAGGTCCTCGATGCACGTCCCACTGGGAGGAGACCCCGTGGCAGACCAAAGACCAGATGGATTGGGAACATGGATAGATGGATGGATCAAATTCATGGGTTGCATTTGTAGCCCTAAACGGCCATGTGGAGGACCAACACAGGTGTTTCAATGTGTCTGATTGGCATGGAGCTAATGTTCATCGCCAAACAGAACACCTGTGTTGGTCCTCAACATATAGTCGGTGTAGGACTACAAATGCAACCCATGAATTAAACCAATCACTTTAAGTCTCTGAGGTGCTGCACCCACAGATGTAAAAAGCAGTTCATTGGTGCTCCTGGTAAAACAGGACTGGCGGAAGTGTGGAAGGCACTCTGCTGCCCCCTGCAGTGGGAAAGAGGCAGTCCCACATCTGATTGGCCTACCGAGCGTCCCATTCTGTGACACACAAGGAAGTGTTCTTCAGAATTCCGGAAGCTTTGCCAGTCCTCTTTTACCAACACCCCAGAGCCGAGGAGGCGTCGACCTTTATATGTCTATGAGGTGCATTTCTTCATTATGAGGTGCACCTGCCAAGGTGTATTTCTTCATTATGAGGTTTATTCATTATGAGGTGCACCTGCCATTATGAGGTGCACCTGCCAAGGTGTATTTCTTCATTATGAGGTGCACCTGCCAGGGTGCATTTCTTCATTATGAGGTTTATTCATTATGAGGTGCACCTGCCATTATGAGGTGCACCTGCCAAGGTGCATTTCTTCATTATGAGGTGCACCTGCCAAGGTGCATTTCTTCATTATGAGGTTTATTCATTATGAGGTGCACCTGCCAAGCTGCATTTCTTCATGAGAAGTCGTATCTTCTGTAGACGGCTGGTCTTTCCACCTGGATCGCTGTTCAACCATCGTCATCCAACATTCGTCCTTCAGGGCTTCAGGGTTGCTGGGAGTGATTAAACCTCCGTTGTCTGGTTTGTGTGCGTTGGCGTGGGTGCGCGTGGTGAGGTGCATGCTGGGTCGTTTGGCGGTGTGCGTCAGCAGCGTGACCGAGGGCGGGGCCACGTGGGAGGAGTCTGTGGCCGGGCGGGTGGGGCTGGCGTTACCGCGGCGACGGCAGCAGCACAGTATATTAATGAGGGGGCGGAGCATCAGGCGGTACAAGCCCCGCCTTGCGCTCTCACTGACGAAACAGTAGAGAGCCGGGTCAGCCAAGCAGTTCACACTGGTTAGCAGTAGAGACAGGTGGTAGTAGTTGAATATACCTGGAAATATATAAAATATATAGTTAAATATATAGTTAAATATATATAGTTAAATACAGTTCACACTGGTTAGCAGTAGAGACAGGTGGTAGTAGTTGAATATACCTGGAAATATATAAAATATATAGTTAAATATATAGTTAAATATATATAGTTAAATACAGTTCACACTGGTTAGCAGTAGGGACAGGTGGTAGTAGTTGAATATACCTGGAAATATATAAAATATATAGTTAAATATATAGTTAAATATATATAGTTAAATACAGTTCACACTGGTTAGCAGTAGAGACAGGTGGTAGTAGTTGAATATACCTGGAAATATATAAA
This sequence comes from Nannobrachium achirus, assembly GCF_963921795.1. Classification (NCBI taxonomy): domain Eukaryota; kingdom Metazoa; phylum Chordata; class Actinopteri; order Myctophiformes; family Myctophidae; genus Nannobrachium; species Nannobrachium achirus. The sequence continues at coordinate 428,629 of NC_137827.1, forward strand.
ATATATAGTTAAATATATAGTTAAATATATATAGTTAAATATATATAGTTAAATACAGTTCACACTGGTCAGCAGTAGAGACAGGTGGTAGTAGTTGAATATACCTGGAAATATATAGTTAAATATGTAGTTAAATATCCTACAGTTCAATACAAACAGTTTGTAGGGACAGGGAAGTACAGTTCAATACAAACAGTTTGTAGGGACAGGGAAGTACAGTTCAATACAAACAGTTTGTAGAGACATGAAGTACAGTTCAATACAAACAGTTTGTAGGGACAGGGAAGTACTGTTCAATACAAACAGTTTGTAGAGACATGAAGTACTGTTCAATACAAACAGTTTGTAGGGACAGGGAAGTACTGTTCAATACAAGCTCTGCTTACAGGATGCAAACGGAGCCCTCATCATAAAGTGTACCTGCGATGAAGTTGCAGTCTCTCTCCAGCAGGGTGCGCACCAGCAGGAAGATGTGATAGGGAGAGAAACACACCAGGAAGATGAGGATGGTGCTGCTGACCAGATGTCTGATCCTGGTCTTCTGCTCTGGTTGGGTCCCTGCACTGGATCCCACGGCCCGAAGGACCTGAAGGTAGCTGCCCTACACGCACACACACGCACGCACGCACACGCACAGACATCTGTCATATCAAAACTTGACTATTGTAACTCTCTCCTCACTGGCCTCCCAGCATGTGCACTTAAGCCTCTCCAACTGATCCCTCGCTAAAAAAAACAGGACAACGATACACTCGTCCTAGACTCTTCTCCCTCCTGGCCCCCAAACTGTGGAATAAACTCCCTGTTGCACTTAGAACTACAGACTCACTCCCTAGCTTCCATTAGAACTGAAGAGGTGAGTCTTCAGACCACAGGGAAGCTAGGGAGTGAGTCTGTAGTTCAAATGGAAGCTAGGGAGTGAGTCTGTAGTTCTAATGTGCAACAGGGAGTTTATTCCACAGTTTGGGTGCTAGGAGGGAGAATTGTCTCGGACAAGTGGATTTTTGTCCAAGAGGCAGAAATAAAATGACACAATGTTTGCTACACAATACAAAAAGACAAACAACACAATAGAAAACAACCTATCAACAGGATAGCCAATAGAAAACAACCTACCAACAGGATAGCCAATGGGAAGAGGAAGCCCACCACAAAACGGTAGTAGTTGATTGGATACTCCCAGTCCTGCATGGGATAGTGCTCGAAGCACACTGATTGGTTGTGCTGCGTCCTATCGCGGCTCAACACCTTATGTCTGAAGAAGACCACACCCACCGCCACCTCCTTCAGCCAGATGATGGCGCTAGTGATCCAGGCAGCACGCATCGACCTCAGTGACGTGAACCTGGAAGAGAGAAAGAAATTACACTGTTTGAATGTTGTAAATATACACTGTTTGAATGTTGTAAATATACACTGTTTGAATGTTGTAAATATACACTGTTTGAATGTTGTAAATATACACCGTTTGAATGTTCCCCATTCAAGTCAATGAGGGACATTAATAATGGCCATTATCTCTGGGCCTACCTCAATGGGTGGGCCATAATGATGGGTGGGCCTACCTCAGTGGGTTAGGGTTAGGGTTAGGGTACCTCAGTGGGTGGACCACAGCCAGGTATCGGTCCAAGCTGATGTAATAATATCATAATGATGTCATAATGATACCTCAGGGGGTGGACCACAACCAGGTATCGGTCCAGGCTGATGTAATAATATCATAATGATGTCATAATGATACCTCAGGGGGTGCACCACAGCCAGGTATCGGTCCAGTGTGATGTCATAATATCATAATGATACCTCAGGGGGTGGACCATCATAATGATGTCATAATGATGTCATACCTCAGAGGGTGGACCATCATAATTATGTCATAATGATGTCATACCTCAGAGGGTGGACCATCATAATGATGTCATAATGATGTCATACCTCAGAGGGTGGACCACAGCCAGGTATCGGTCCAGGCTGATGCAACACAAGAAGCCGATGCTGATGTAAATATTCTCATAGAGCAGGAAACCACACAGCTGACACACCCACTCTCTGTTGGTCCAATCATCATCCTGTTTACACATAAACAATACATTATATGCACATACACACCCACTCTCTGTTGGTCCAATCATCATCCTGTTTACACACACACACACATAAACAATACATTATATGTAGGGATGCGAAGATATACCGGTACGGATCGTAATCGCGATACAAACGTGCACGACACGAGTGAATCGGTTCATTCAGGGTGGATCGGTACAATTGACGGCTGGAATCGTGATGTATCGTATCGTGAGTGTCTGGATCGGTACATTCCACGGTTGGATCGGTTTTTGCATAATAGTATTTCATTCTATCCTGTGTTTCCGAGGCGCATTGAATGCCCCATCAGCCCTCCCCCCAAAAAGCACTTGTAGCGACTCTACAGCAGCAGCACTGAGCTGCTCAGCGGAGCGCCGTGAACACCCGACCCGACCGAATGCAGATACAGACAGACAGCACTCGCGAGCCCACTGGTTAAACATGCAAGACACGTTTAGCTTTATAACATCCCTGTCCAATGTTCGCTGATGTGATCCGTTGTTGTGTCACTGGACTGGAGCACGCTGTGTGATATTATGATCCACATTCCACACCCGTTTGTTCTTCTTGTCGAGTCTGCGACGGAATTGATTTAAACAAAGCAGAAGCTTCCATGCTTTAAATACACACACGTATGAACTACAACAACGATACTGGGCGAGCAGCTAGCGATTAAAACAAAGTATTTGACACTGTTTCACAATTACTTCTGCTGCTGCTGCTGGGAAAGAGAGGAGGATGAAGCCTGATTTATACTTGGCAGCTCGACGGTGTCGCGCACGCACCTAAATAGCAGACCTACAAGCTCACAACGCGACGCGTTGTGACTCAAATATCTACGTTTTAAAACATTTTGGCTAGAAATGGCAAAATCCTAGATTATATTCATACAATATAATAATAATACAGGTCAAGGATCCTTAACTGAGAAGAGAGAGATCAAGCAGGGACCCCCACTCTAGGCTATTTTAGACTACTGTAGGCTATTATATAAAACTGTTGCAGATTAAAACTTGTCAGAGACTTGGTTGACAGCACTATATCATCAGTGACATTAATACATTACTATGTTGTGTATTTTGGCTAGAAATGGCAAAATCCTAGATTATATTCATACAATATAATAATAATACAGGTCAAGGATCCTTAACTGAGAAGAGAGAGATCAAGCAGGGACCCCCACTCTAGGCTATTTTAGACTACTGTAGGCTATTATATAAAACTGTTGCAGATTAAAACTTGTCAGAGACTTGTTTGACAGCACTATATCATCAGTGACATTAACACATTACTATGTTGTGTTTATTTGTTCACACATTATCTTTTCTATTAATATGATGGCTTTATGTTATTCATTATAATCCATGAATTGTTATCTCTTAAACCCTCAATAAGTGTTAATGTATTGGCTAATGTTCCCCTATAGGGTTGCTACTTGCTAGGGTTCAATTGGTTACTGTAAAAACTAACTATTAATATTTGGCCGCCTCACATAACTCTGAGGACCCTAGGGGTCCCTCCCTGACCACCTGTTGAGGATGTATTGATATATAATAATGATATAATGATATAGTATTAATCAAACAATTCTACCAGCCAGCAAGGAGTGTTCTCCCAGATTTCAATAAGTTGGATTGTTAGACAGAGCCTAGTAGCCTACTACAGTGAAACAATAAATTGTTTGGAAATTAAATGTAATGCATTTTTAGTAATTTTTTTGGGGGGAAATTTACATGGGCTTTAATATAAATCCTTTGCATTGTGTTGAATCGCACCGAATCGTGAATCGTATCGCATCGTAAGGACCAGGGGTGTATCGCAAAGTATCGTGAATCATATCGCATCGTAAGGACCAGGGGTGTATCGCAAAGTATCGTGAATCGTATCGCATCGTAAGGACCAGGGGTGTATCGCAAAGTATCGTGAATCATATCGCATCGCATCGGGGTCAGGGGTGAATCGTGATGTATCTTATCGGCAAGATTTCAATGTATCGCAATTATATCGTATCGCTGGTAGTGTATCGTGATGCGTATCGTATCGCCTCAGTGGTCGAGATTCGCATCCCTAATTATATGCACATACACACCCACTCTCTGTTGGTCCAATCATCATCCTGTTTACACACACATAAACAATACATTATATGCACATACACACCCACTCTCTGTTGGTCCAATCATCATCCTGTTTACACACACATAAACAATACATTATATGCACATACACACCCACTCTCTGTTGGTCCAATCATCATCCTGTTTACACACACATAAACAATACATTATATGCACATACACACCCACTCCCTGTTGGTCCAATCATCATCCTACACACACACATAAACAATACATTATATGCACATACACACCCACTCTCTGTTGGTCCAATCATCATCCTACACACACACACATAAACAATACATTATATGCACATACACACCCACTCTCTGTTGGTTGTGTGTGTGGTTATATGTTTAAAACAGTTACAGTGGTTGTGTCTGTGGTTAGAGTGGTATAGAGCTATAGTTGTTACCTGTATGAAGTACTGTAACCAGAGTGGTATAGAGAATGGGTTATTACCTGTAGGAAGTACTGTAACCAGAGTGGTATAGAGAATGGGTTGTTACCTGTAGGAAGTATTGTAACCAGAGTGGTATAGAGAATGGGTTATTACCTGTAGGAAGTACTGTAACCAGAGTGGTATAGAGCTATAGTTGTTACCTGTAGGAAGTATTGTAACCAGAGTGGTATAGAGAATGGGTTATTACCTGTAGGAAGTACTGTAACCAGAGTGGTATAGAGAATGGGTTGTTACCTGTAGGAAGTACTGTAACCAGAGTGGTATAGAGAATGGGCTGTTACCTGTAGGAATTATTGTAACCAGAGTGGTATAGAGAATGGGTTATTACCTGTAGGAAGTACTGTAACCAGAGTGGTAGGGAGCCCAGGTACAGAAGGTCAGACACTGTGAGGTTCAGTAAATAAACTCCCAGTTCGTTGTGTTGTTTCAACTGCAGAACTGCATGGTACAGGCTGTACAGGTTGGAGGGAACGCCCACCTAGAACAATACACAACATACTGTACATACTGTACATACTAAATACAATAATACATGATAAATACATACATTACATACTGTACATACTGTACATAATAAATACAATAATAGAACTGCATGGTACAGGCTGTACAGGTTGGAGGGAACGCCCACCTAGAACAATACACAACATACTGTACATACTAATACATGATGAATATATACTGTACATACTACATACTGTACATACTAATACATGATGAATACATACTGTACATACTGTACATACTGTACATACTGTACATACTAATACATGATAAATACATACTGTAAATACTAATACAATAATACATGATAAATACATACTGTAAATACTGTACATACTAATACATGATGAATACATACTGTACATACTGTACATACTGTACATACTAATACATGATGAATACATACTGTACATACTGTACATACCGTACATACTAATACATACTAAATACAATAATACATGATAAATACATACTGTAAATACTAATACAATAATACATGATAAATACATACTGTAAATACTAATACAATAATACATGATAAATACATACTGTAAATACTGTACATACTAATACATGATGAATACATACTGTACATACTGTACATACTAATACATGATGAATACATACTGTACATACTGTACATACTGTACATACTGTACAAACATACTAATACATACTAAATACAATAATACATGATAAATACATACTGTAAATACTAATACAATAATACATGATAAATACATACTGTAAATACTAATACAATAATACATGATAAATACATACTGTACATACTGTACATACTGTACATACTAAATACAATAACAGAAGTGCATGGTGCAGGGAGTAGAGTTTGGAGGGAACTCCCACCTATAGGACAATACATAAATACGTGCATCAAATTTCAATGCAAAAAATGTAACGTCAACATTTCATTTCATTCCATCTAGAACTTTGTTCCACTGTCTATACAAATGATTTTAGCAAAGTTTGGGGAAAATTCATTAATAGTTAGAGGTGCAACGCAGCATGTCAAATTTAGGGAAAAGTGACATTTCGGCTACTTTTAGAGCTTTCATTTCTTGATAACATGACATGGCAATTTCTCCAAAATACAACAAATAGTTTGTGAGAAGGTGTTTCTGACAAGAGAAAAGGTGTTAAATCAAGAAGAAACATTTACATTTTCATTGAAAGTCACTGAAAAATGATTGAAAATATTGAAATATTGTCCTAGTTAAGTGACATTTCGGCTGCTTTTAGAACTCTCATTTCTTGATAACATGACATGTCAATTTCCAAAAAATACAACAAATAGTTTGTGAGGAGGTGTTTCTGCCAAGATACAAGGTGTTTAATCAAGAAGAAACATTTACATTTTCATTGAAAGTCACTGAAAATGTTTGAAAATATTGAAATATTGTCCTAGTCATTCACTGTGTTCAGCTTGCGCTTGTAGGAGCGATGATTGGGATGTTCACGGCGGTCATGCTCAACTGATTGCAGCACATACTGAAGGTGTTGCTCACTTGGCTGCTGCCACAAAGTCTTATGTGAGTTTGACCCTCGCTCGGCACAGTCATTCACAACATTGATGGCACGCACATTCACCACACCTGCCTGGAATGATGCACTGGTACCCCAATCCTCTACATTGAGAGGAAGAAATGCTGTATCGATTTGCAACTGGTGCATACCGAAACCAGCAGTCTGGGTTGGCAAGGTCGGCTAACCTGGTGGCCGGTGAGAGGACTGGAAACTTTGGCTTACAGAAACCAGTGCCAAAGTGCTACTGTGGGGCTCGCATGGGGATGTTAACTGGTTTGTGCTCCAAGATGGCATCCGCAAGTGCATTCTGCTGATCAGCTGGTGCTGAGGAGTGCCAGGGGCAGCATCTAGTGTGCCCCATCCACAAAGGGGAAAAACAAGGCGTGCGTAGAGATGATCGCCTGGCTGACATGCAAACTACTGCAGGGCTGGTGCTGTGCCGACCAGGTTGTCAATATGTTATTCGACACTACTTCATCAAACACAGGCAATCTCACAGCAGCCTGCATTGCCATCCAGCTCTCACTTGGTAGACCACTGCTCTTGTCCGGGTGCTGGCATCATATTGGTGAGGTGCTACTCAGCCACATCTTCACTGGACTCACTCTCACCAGAGGTTGTTTAGGTGTCTAAAGTACAACTGGAGCTTGCTGCTGCACAACTACAGTGGCCCATTGTTCCTGGGCAAGTTAAGTGCTGAAATCACCATGTGTGCTGCAGCAGTGATATACTACAGACAAGGTGAGTGCGACTACCATGACTTTGTGCAGCTGTGTCTTCTCTGGGTGCAGATGATGTAGACTCCAGTAAACTTCTGACGATCTGGACTGTGCATAAGGCGCGCTGGATGGGCAAGCTCCTCTACACTCTCTAGCTGGCTTTGATGGAACAGCACATCTTGCATCCCCAGGGCACCATCACCACACGGCAGCAGGTGCCGAAGATTCTGGCATTTGCCAACTTCATTACGCACATCTACACAACATGGTGGCTGACCTGTAACAGCAGTATGCCGCACGGAATTACCTCAAACAACTGAGTACGTCTGTTGACGAGGGCATTGCAACATCAGCCATGAAAGCACTGGATGCACCACTAGATGCTGCCCCTGGCACTCCTCAGTACCAAGATGCCAGCTGATCAGCAGCATGCACTTGCGGATGCCATCTTGGAGCACAAAACAGATAACCTCCCAATGCGAGCCCCACAGTAGCACTTTGGCACTGGTTTCTGTAAGCCAAAGTTTCCAGTCCTCTCACCGGCCACCAGGTTAGCCGACCTTGCCAACCCAGACTGCTGGTTTGGTATGCACCAGTTGCAAATCGATACAGCATTTCTTCCTCTCAATGTAAAGGATTGGGGTACCAGTGCATCATTCCAGGCAGGTTTGGTGAATGTGCGTGCCATCAATGTTGTGAATGACTGTGCCGAGCGAGGGGTCAAACTCACATCAGACTTTGTGGCAGCAGCCAAGTGAGCACCTTCAGAATGTGCTGCAATCAGTTGAGCATGACCGCCGTGAACAGCCCAATATTCGCTCCTATAAGTGCAAGCTGAACACAGTGAATGACTAGGACAATATTTAAATATTTTTCAGTGACTTTCAATGAAAATGTAAATGTTTCTTCTTGATTAAACACCTTTTCTCTTGGCAGAAACACCTCCTCACAAACTATTTGTTGTATTTTTGAGAAATTGCCATGTCATGTTATCAAAAAATGAGAGTTCTAAAAGCAGCCGAAATGTCACTTAACTAAGACAATATTTCAATATTTTCAATCATTTTTCAGTGACTTTCAATGAAAATGTAAATGTTTCTTCTTGATTAAACACCTTTTCTCTTGTCAAAAACACCTTCTCACAAACTATTTGTTGTATTTTTGAGAAATTGCCATGTCATGTTATCAAGAAATGAAAGCTCTAAAAGCAGCCGAAATGTCACTTTTTCCAAAATTTGACATGCTGCGTTGCACCTCTAACTATTAATGAATTTCCCCCAAACTTAAAATCATTTGTATAGACAGTGGAACAAAGTTCTAGATGGAATGAGATGAATTTTTTTTGCATTGAAATTTGATGCACCCGTCGCACGCACGCACGCACGCACGCACGCACACACGCGCACACGCACGCGCACACACTCACTCACCAGCAGCACCAGGACGTAGACAGGAGAGAAGACGTAGAGATGAATCTGATGACTGATGGTGCAGTTTATCACATCCTCCTCAGACATGTTGTGTGACATCACACACACACACACACACACACACACACACACACACACACACACACACACACACACACACACACACACACACACACACACACACTCACTATCACACACACACGCCCATGTTGGTTAATGATCCTGTGCTGTGATTGGCTGATAGTTCGGCATCTCCTCTCTGATTGGCTCTGAAACAGGAAGCAGATATTTGATTAGTGCGGTTGCAATAGACCAGGGGTGTCCAAAGTGCGGCCCGCGGGCCAAATGCGGACCGGGGAAAAATGTTGTACAAAATGTCTTCAACATTTTAAGGCCAGGGACCCCTTAGTTGGGAGAGAGATGAAGCAGGGACCCCTTAGTTGGGAGAGAGATTAAGCAGGGACCCCTTAGTTGGGAGAGAGATGAAGCAGGGACCCCTTAGTTGGGAGAGAGATGAAGCAGGGACCCCTTAGTTGGGAGAGAGATGCAGGGACCCCTTAGAGAGAGAGATGAAGCAGGGACCCCTTAGAGAGAGAGATGAAGCAGGGACCCCTTAGTTGGGAGAGAGATGAAGCAGGGACCCCTTAGTTGGGAGAGAGATGAAGCAGGGACCCCCACAACCTGTTCATAGATTCACCTTTCAGGTAAGTATCCTAGGGTTTAAATGGTTAATATAGAAAAGGAGCAAAACGTTTCTATCACACAAAGATTTGGAGGACCCCCTGTAGTAACTGTGAGGACCCCCTAGGGGTCCCGGACCCCCTGTAGTAACTGTGAGGACCCCCTAGGGGTCCCGGACCCCCTGTTGAAGAGCCCTGCTCTGCAGTGTTGGAGCAGTGATTGATAGCAGGGTGTGACCACAGTGACCCCCGGAGGAACACAGATGTCATTACAGCCTCATGTTTATAAATTAGATTCCATATAGATTACATGCATTAATCATTGATGAAGTGTTAGCACTACTACACACACTACACACTTTATTATCATTGGAAACACATTCTATTCATGTCTACACTACACCAGAGAACACACACACACACGCACACGCAAACACACGCACGCACGCACATGCACGCGCGCACACGCACGCACGCACACACACACACACACACACACACACAGCAGTGGTGAAACATTGATCACATCCAGCCTGGCTGTGATTTAATCAACCTGCTACATTAGATCTATAAGACCTATAGGTAGGTGTTATATTAATTATAGCACAGACACCACATTCTCTGAAAACAGCAGATCTACATGCGTTGTGAGCTTGTAGATCTGCTGTTTTCAGCGTTGTGCTCTTATTTTCCAGGCCTTGCTGTTATGACTTTAAACCGTCACCAAACCTAACCCTAAACCTAAACCTAAACCTAAACCTAAACCTAACCTAACCCTAACCAACCCATAACCAATACAGTAATAATAATAATTCATGTTAATTAATGAGGAATAATAAATAGTACAAGCCTATATTCTATGGCTAGATGTGAGGGTTGAGCTTGTAGATCAGATATTCTATGGCTAGATGTGAGGGTTAGGCTTGTAGATCAGATATTCTATGGCTAGATGTGAGGGTTGAGCTTGTAGATCAGATATTCTATGGCTAGATGTGAGGGTTAGGCTTGTAGATCAGATATTCTATGGCTAGATGTGAGGGTTAGGCTTGTAGATCAGATATTCCCACTGATGTATAAATACGGTTCTGTGTCTGATGGAAGAACAAAGAGAGAGTGAAGAGAGAAAAACTACTCTCATACTATTTTATCCACACAGAATAAAAGACCCTTCTAGAGGTTATTATTTTATCCAGACAGAATAAAAGACCCTTCTAGAGGTTATTATTTTATCCAGACAGAATAAAAGACCCTTCTAGAGGTTATTATTTTATCCAGACAGAATAAAAGACCCTTCTAGAGGTTATTATTTTATCCAGACAGAATAAAAGACCCTTCTAGAGGTTATTATTTTATCCAGACAGAATAAAAGACCCTTCTAGAGGTTATTATTTTATCCAGACAGAATAAAAGACCCTTCTAGAGGTTATTATTTTATCCAGACAGAATAAAAGACCCTTCTAGAGGTTATTATTTTATCCAGACAGAATAAAAGACCCTTCTAGAGGTTATTATTTTATCCAGACAGAATAAAAGACCCTTCTAGAGGTTATTATTTTATCCAGAGCCTTTAGGCAGAATAACATAGAGGGTGGAAAGGATGCTGTTGGAATAACAATAATGCAATATGAAAACCATAGAAAGAGAGGAGCCTTGAACGCTGGAAATGATTTGTTTTCCTCCTATGGTTTCTCACACACGTACAGTTTAACTCTATAAATGGGACTTGTTACAGACATGCTGTTTCCCTCCTTCCATCCCAGGCTGAAACATAAAAACATAAAAACATAAAAACATACATAAATGTTTAGGGATGAGTGGTTGCTTCAGAGAGCAAGAGCATAAACAATGCTTTTACCTCCCAAAGCCACACGCACGCACGCACGCACGCACGCACGCACGCACGCACACACACACACACACAGCACCAACTCTATCATTCTGCCATTACTATTCTTTCATGTTAGAACATCCCACTGTCCCACACAACTTTCACAACACACAAACACAGTGGTAAGAATGTGTAATAATGTGTGTGTCTTTACATGTGATCAATATACAGTATGTATCTCTCTATATGTGATCAATATACAGTATTTATCTCTCTATATGTGATCGATATACAGTATTTATATCTCTCTATATGTTATGCCTGTCCATGCAGTCTCAGTAGCCTACAGTATACTTCATGTGATCTCAGTAGCCTATAGTAATACAGTATACTTCATGTTTACCTCACTATAATGTCTCTCCAGACAGTCTATAGTAATACAGTATACTTCATGTGATCTATATGATTACTATAACATAGTCTCCTATACAGGATACTTCATGTGATCTATATGATTACTATAACATAGTCTCCTATACAGGATACTTCATGTGATCTATATGATTACTATAACATAGTCTCCTATACAGGATACTTCATGTGATCTATATGATTACTATAACATAGTCTCCTATACAGGATACTTCATGTGATCTGTATGATTACTATAACATAGTCTCCTATACAGGATACTTCATGTGATGTGTGACCTGTCTGTATTCTCTCTCTACATGTGATCTACAGGCACGTGCACACATAGACATCAAAGGGGGCTTGAGCCCCTGACCTTTTGTCCGTCTGTAAAAAGTGTCCTCTCCAGACCATGAATGCAGTTTTTACTATGGTGAAATAAATGCAAACGCTCTCTTTCCATGTCATACCTGAAGAAGGCAGCATTCAAGAGAATTGCCTTGTCCAAACTCTCCTGAACTTGAATGCAGCATCTTATGTTGAAAGAATTGCCCTCTCTGTGTAGAAATCCATGCCGTTACGCCACACCTCCAGTATTCACTTGATTATGTTTAGTTCAGTGTGGTATCACACACCGAAAATAGCCGACCTCCAAGCTCACAACGCACTATAGCGTGACGCGTTGTGAGCTTGGAGGTCTGCTATTTTCGATATTTTCACCCCAGAGCCCCTGGTGACCTTTATGTTTACTTCACTTCACTGTCATGTGATCTACACTGTATGGGTTTACTGTCATGTGATCTACACTGTATGGGTTTACTGTCATGTGATCTACACTGTATGGGTTTACTGTCATGTGATCTACACTGTATGGGTTTACTGTCATGTGATCTACACTGTATGGGTTTACTGTCATGTGATCTACACTGTATGGGTTTACTGTCATGTGATCTACACTGTATGGGTTTACTGTCATGTGATCTACACTGTATGGGTTTAACTTGTTGCTAATTCTAGACCAGGGGTTTTACTGAATAAGATGCTTGGTTATAAGGTGCTTGGTCCAGCTAAGTGTTCTTATAAGGTGCATGGTCCAGCTAAGTGTTCTTATAAGGTGCTTGGTCCAGCTAAGTGTTCTTATAAGGTGCATGGTCCAGCTAAGTGTTCTTATAACGTGCTTGGTCCAGCTAAGTGTTCTTATAAGATGCTTGGTCCAGCTAAGTGTTCTTATAAGATGCTTGGTCCAGCTAAGTGTTCTTATAAGGTGCTTGGTCCAGCTAAGTGTTCTTATAAGATGCTTGGTCCAGCTAAGTGTTCTTATAAGATGCTTGGTCCAGCTAAGTGTTCTTATAAGGTGCATGGTCCAGCTAAGTGTTCTTATAAGGTGCTTGGTCCAGCTAAGTGTTCTTATAAGATTCTTGGTCCAGCTAAGTGTTCTTATAAGATGCTTGGTCCAGCTAAGTGTTCTTATAAGATGCTTGGTCCAGCTAAGTGTTCTTATAAGATGCTTGGTCCAGCTAAGTGTTCTTACATTACTATTTCTATGCATTTGATATATTGATGTTGATGTAAAAAACCCTCTTACTTGGTTGATCATGTTTCACTTAGGAGTGGGTGTGGCCCAAGTGATTGGTACCAGGCTGCTCACCTGTGGTGAGCCCATATAGGCTCAGGCAGCTCCACAGAGTGAGCCCATATAGGCTCAGGCAGCTCCACAGAGCAAACATTTGCCACAAGCCACACTATGGGACCCACGGCTAGGAGTTTGATATGATGCATTATAGTAAGTTTGTGTTTCTTTTCAGCTCTTTAGATATCGTTTTCCTTGATGTATTTGTTAAGTTTCTTTACACTGGTTTATGTATGCCTTTGTTTGTTTATTCGAGTTACTGATTGTTGCTGTTTTCTTATTTTCTATGCAGTCAAAATCATCATTATCATCTTCAACTTCATTCTCACCTGTCTACAATAAACAGCTTCAAATGCTAAATGGTCTGGTCTAATCAGCATACTGCTGTAGGGGTACATAACTGAACTGTGTAGCCAGGGTCCCATAGTGTAGGCAAGGTAAAGACATTTTACAGATGCCTTTTATTGTAAATCACTCTGGATTAAGAACGTCTGCTAAATGCTTACATTTTAGATTGTAAATAATTGTTAATATAATGATAGTAATAATAATTGTTAATATAGCAGCAACGTTCTGTTGAGAGATACTGTTGTTACTTCTACATCTAAGACAACACAACATTAATTAATTAACATTAATACAACCTGTAATCAATAATTAACGATCAATATGCTCTCCAGCTGAAGGAGCCTTTCTCTGTTCTGAACTCTGTGTGTATAAATCTACTGTTCTCTGCAGCCACACATCAATATCAAGGCAATTAAGCCTTTAAATGTGAATGTCATCCCTTTCGTTAACAGAATCCCTCAAGCATTCTGCTAATGAAAGTGATTTATCATCACACTGAAACCTTCTGTCTCTGGATTTATAAATACTATACTTTATACTTTAATAATGTATTAATAAATACTATACTTTATACTTTAATATTATATTCATAAATACTATACTTTATACTTTAATAATGTATTCATAAATACTATACTTTATACTTTAATAATGGATTCATAAATACTATACTTTATACTTTAATAATGGATTCATAAATACTATACTTTATACTTTAATAATGGATTCATAAATACTATACTTTATACTTTAATAATGTATTCATAAATACTAGTTTGTGTTCATACGAGTTTGTTTTGTGTCAATATGAGTGTTTTTATTATGGTCACAGTTTAGTATGTGAAATGTCACATGCTGACTCCGTCTAGACGAGTACACCTTTTTTCCGGTCTATGGGTTTTCCGCTCTGACGTCACTGTGATGTCAGGGGAACCACACTAACAGAATCCCTATGCCCATATATGGATATAGATATCATATCACATAGATGTCATCAATATTAAGCCCATATCTAACAGGACTTCATATGGGAATGCCCATATATGGAGGCCACATCGGCCACATACCACACTAACAGAATCCATATATGGCCAAGACAGATGGCCAAGACAGCCCTAATCTGTGTGTCTGGTTCTTCAGACAGGGATCTTCATGTATGGGCATAAAAGGGATTGTATGTATGATGTCAGATGTCATAGACATCATAGGACTTTCACATAACGAATAACCGAATAAGCATGTTTGGGCTCTCACAGCATATCACCATATACAGTACATGGATCTCCATATTTGGGTACCAGGGATCTCCATATATGGGTAACTGGTCCGATATACATCACTGGCCAGATGGCCAAGACATGGCGCGACCTCGCATGTCGCCCTGAGGCGTCTTACTAGTGATAATATGAGTGTGTTTGTGTTGTTTCTCATCTCTGTCAACAACAGACTGTAAATCAAGTTGTTAAACTGATTACAGTCTCTGAGTCACTGAGCAGATTTATAACCTTACCTCACATAGTTTATCACTGCTTAGATTTATAACCTCATATCATATAGTTTATAACCTAACATAACATACAGTTAATCACTGTGAACAATATGGACTCATCATTGCATTTATGATGGATCCTGATCCTCTGATGAAGTTCTGATCCTGTCCTTCATGCATACCGCCCTACACTGCAGTGTGCGTATAAAAGCTATATTGAATATGTGCATGACCATAATATATCTTATATATAGATGATAGATCATCATAATATATCTTATATATGTGCATGACCATAATATATCTCATATATAGATCATAGATCATCATAATATATCTTATATATAGATGATAGATCATCATAATATATCTTATAGATGATAGATCATCATAATATATCTTATATATGTGCATGACCATAATATATCTCATATATAGATGATAGATCATCATAATATATCTTATATATAGATGATAGATCATCATAATATATCTTATATATAGATGATAGATCATCATAATATATCTTATATATGTGCATGACCATAATATATCTCATATATAGATCATAGATCATCATAATATATCTTATATATAGATGATAGATCATCATAATATATATGTATAGATCATACTGTACATCATCATAATATAGTCATATATCTCAATATCTGTCATCATAATATAGTCATATATCTGTCTAACTACATGTTTAAAGAGAGCAATGCCACAGACACATTATACAGATCAGTACATGAATGATATATGTACACATGACTCGCATACATGTATGTGTACATGTATCATATCAGTCATGTATGTGTACATGTATGTACATGTACACACATGTACACATACAGTACATGACTCATGTACCCGTATGTGTACATGTGTGTACATGTATGTGTACATGACTGATATGATACATGTACACATACATCATGCCAACGGACAGAACACCGGAAAGACAGATGGGCACAGGCACACATGGACGGACGGACGGACGGACGGACGGACGGACGGACGGACGGACGGAAGGACAGACGGACGGACGGACGGACGGACAGACAGACAGGGTGAACAACATATTCTCAGCCATGCCTTTCGGCCTGGTGGAGAAAATGACAACATTTCTCACTGTGTTGAATCTGATAAACAGTGGAATCCACTGCTGGTCATTTCTATCATCACAACAACACAAAGCCTTCTGATAGAAAGTGACTGAATAGACATTGCATATTGATCAATAATAATGTTAATTTAATAGCATATTGATCAATAATATTACTTTAGTAGCATATTGATCAATAATATTAATATATTGATCCATATAGCGCTATCCTCAGCACAGCAGTGTGGCTTCTCTATAAGCTTCTATAAAATACAATGTAGCCTAATAAAGATCCACTTTGATATATTGTAGCCATTAAACTGTCATTGCACCACCATCTAAATGAATGTCTTTAATGTGAACAGGGTTTCAACCAGAAATCATAAAACTGTCATTTCAACAACACCATCTAAATAAATGAAATGTGTCCATGGTTTCAACCAGAAACAACATCCTCCTATCATCATAATGTACCAGGGTTTCCTCCTATCTTGGTTACTTTCACTTCTAAACGGCTCTGTTCCGACGTGTTTAAACCACATCATATTTAATAAACATAACGATATGATGACATCACAATGAGCTTCATAAAACCGTTATAAGTTATAGAGCATGACGTCACATTCTAACGGTTTTTCATAATAAAATAAAACATTATTTTCTTCTTACCGTCTGATGTGTGACTGCAGCGGAGCTGACTGGTACCGCACGCACGCACGCACGCACGCACGCACGCACGCACGCACACACAGACAGACACAGACTGAGTGACACGCTGTCCTCCTCAGCCCCGCCCCCTTTTCTCATAAGCACACGCGCACGAAGAGAAATATGAGGTGGGCTGTGTGTGTGTGTGTGTGTGTGTGTGTGTGTGTGTGTGTGTGTGTGTGTGTGTGTGTGTGTGTGTGTGTGTGTGTGTGTGTGTGTGTGTGTGTGTGTGTGTGTGTGTGTGTGTGTGTTTCCTGTCACTTGGTGTCACTTCAGCGAAGAAAAGGAGTTAACCCTTTACACCCTCCTACTGCTCTGTCTGTCTGTCTGTCTGTCTGTCTGTCTGTCTGTCTGTCTGTCTGTCTGTCTGTCTGTCTGTCTGTCTGTCTGTCTGTCTGACTGACTGACTGACTGACAGCTTTTCAAGGTTTATAAAGTTTACAGTTTGTATTTTATTCGCTGTGTCTTTGGTTAAGTTAAAAACAGCACTGAAAGTAAATTGGACAGACTGGTGTAACGGAGGTGATCCAAACCTCCCCACCCGGCTTCGAACCCCGGTCTCCTGCATGAAAGTCCAAAATCTTAACCATCACTCCAAAGGAATATGTACCTGTCAATTGAGGGCAGATACTAGACTTCTCATGCTTCAGGCTGGGGCTGCGACTCTCCGCTACAGACGCAGCAGGATTGAGCAGCACCAACTTTGTTGTGAGAGAATATTGAGTCCTGTTTCTATTGTGGTTCCAACACATTCACACATCAAGATGTTTCTATTGTGGTTCCAACACATTCACACATCAAGATGTTTCTATTGTGGTTCCAACACATTCACACATCAAGATGTTTCTATTGTGGTTCCAACACATTCAAACATCAAGACATGTTTCTATTGTGGTTCCAACACATTCAAACATCAGACAAGCAACAGCAACAACAAACAACAGACAAATATGCTGTTAAAGGTCTTCCTTTTTTCTTTTTTTTTTTAAATGTTTGTAGTTCGTCTAATATGAAAAAAGACATTACAAAGTCCAGTGTCAAGTGGCTCAATGAGTTAGAGAGGTGAGCTAATGATTCAGATTCAAACCCTGCTGAGGTCTTTATTTAATGACTGATTTCCAGCAGAATAACGTCTGTCTGAAGAAGGTCTATGAAGTATGACTGAAAGTTTGCACTCTAAACTGAAATGCACAGTTTTGAGTGTACTGGAAAGAGACAACCCAAAACCAAAGCAAAATGGAATGCTATCTGGCACTAAAAAGAGAATATACATTAGCAGAATATCTGAGCACAGTAAAAGACCCAAAACTTAGGAAAGCCTTGACTAGGTACAGACTCAGCGAACACAGCCTTGCAATAGAGAAAGGCAGACACAGACAGACCCCACTCCCAAGGGAAGATAGGCTATGTACACGGGTCAGTGACGTGACGCCCCAAAAAATGTGTTTTTAAAAAAACTTTAAATTGCAGGCATAAAAGTTATTTACTTTTGTTCTACTCACTCTCAACCTTATGGAAATACATTTTGTTTTTAGATATTTTATTGGAATCAGACTTTATTCAGCAGTTTGTTGTACTTGTGCCTAAAATCGTCATATGGTGTGACATGAAAATAATTGTTCATAAAATGAAAATGGAGTACATCTTTCTTAAGTTACTCACTTTATCAAAGTCCTTTATCATAACTAACCAGTGATACACTATAGTTTTTTGAAAATTAATTATATCTGTATATTTTTTTCATAATCGACACTCTGTGTGAGGCCCATGTTCATGATCTTACAACATATTTTAAATGTATTCTGTCAAAACTTTCTCTAAAATTACACAAATATTTGTGACTCTTCCTGATAATATTCTCTATGTAATCCATAAACATTTTTTTGGTTTAATCATTAATAAAGGTATGATTTTTCACTATTTGGAATGTCACACCAAATGATTTAGTGTCACACCGTATGATCATATCTTCATGTGTCAAAGCAAACTGTGTTTTAACCTACCTATTAGTGAGTACTGAACTTTACTGATTGATTAAACAATTACCCAGGATAACATGGCCTTAATATTTCTGAACAGGATATTATTCTAGGGCTTTAACATGGGATAAGAAAGAATTGTAGAAGTAGATGGATGATGAGGATGTGCACAGGAATGCTACGCACACCTAAGTCTTCTGCCGGCCCACGGCAGAAGGATCCTAAAGAGACAATAAGGCGCATAGCCACACTTGGAGCCAAGGCAACATTTTATTAACACCAATTAGTGGAAACAGAACTCAGCATTCAGGTAAATTGCTTTTTTCCGAAGTCTCCTGAACTTGAACACAGCATTCTGTGTTGAACAAATGTAATTAGGAATCATGACATTACACTACATCTCCACTAGCTAAAGAGTGCTGGGTTGCGCAACTCCGAAAATAGCTGATCTACAAGCTCTCGCAGCACAACGTGTTGAGAGCTTGTAGATCAGCTATTTTCGCTAGTTTTGTCTCGGGTCCTACCTTAACACTGTCCACTGTCCAGTCCAGTGAGTGAAAGTACAAAAGTATTAGATCAGATTAGATTATACATTTAGACTGTATTGTACATCAGCCAGTCGTATTTGGTGAGGGTAGCAAACCGGCTGCGTTGTTGCGGTTCTGCTATGCCACAGACAACCTCCTGCTCTTCGTAGAAAATGCAGTCTCGCCCCTTTGGCTCCTCTCTCCTTGCTGGGTCATTGTTTAGTTTCTCCCTGTACTTTCTCGTTCTCTCAGCACTTGTCATTTTCCAGCTGACAAAAGAAAATGGAATGTATAGTTTAAGACAAAGAGAAAATATTGTTTAGATTGAAACAATATGTTAAGGTTTCTGTGAAGGGGTTTCTGCTCTGTCTGATGAATTTGAAGTATCACTGAATGAAGCTAAATTACATTTTATGTAAAAATGTTTAAAACAAATGTTTAAATGTACAAAAGAAACATGGAACTTTGTTATTTATTGTTATATCTGTAGTTAAATACAGTATAAATCATATGGTGTGACAATCAAGTCATATGGCGTGACAAGCAGACATGTCACACCATATGATTAAGTGTCACACCATATTACTGTTTTCTCCATTTAGGTTTACCTTGAGGATACTATGTACACATTAGCATGCTAACAGCATGCTAGCTATAACAAAGCAGCCTAGATCTACATGGAAATATGACCAAAACTTCAAATAACTTAAGCTTTTTTTAAAGAAAAGGTGTCACACCAAAAGACATCCAGAATGGTGAGTTTGTCAACGTTTCAACAAGATGGCATTTCATGAAAATGTTAAAATCATAACTCACCTCAGACACCTGTCTTGCAGTTGTGCTGGGAGTGCTGAATAGCCTTACAGAAGAAGGACCTCTCTAGCCAATAGGTGTCCACATAATTGCCTGTTTAATTTTTCCAAACTAGTGTCACACCAAATGATTTTGGGTTGGGGGACAAAATGTTTTTGATCAGAAATGACTGAAAACATTATGCTTTGACTTTGAAAAGATATAGGCTCAAAATAGACATTTTTTTTAGCCTAAATTCATTTTCAAATGATTTTTAGCAATTCTTTTTCTTAGTTTTATTCAAGTTCCCACTTTGAGAAACAAGGTCAGGACAGTCACACCATATGAGTTTTGCCATGTTTGGTTGAAGATTCTGAAGAAATGAGGAATGAAATGTTTTAATCTTGAGTAAGTTCACATAAAGCTTAATGTCCTGCACAATATTCAGAAGGTTTTTGACAAATATATTTTTTATTTATACATGTTTGACACCGAGGACAGCGAAAACGTTACGTCACGTCACCCACCCACACACTGCACACAAAATGTGGTAGAATCAGAGCTACACTTTCTAACCACCTGCCCACTATACCAAGACATCAGAGACTTACTCCCACAGATTACACACACCCGAAGTGATTTTGAAAACTCGACCAATGATGAAAAACTCCCATACCTACTGGGAGAAATACAACAATGCGCAAACACAGCAGCAAGATTTGTGAACTGTTGCGACAAAAGAAGGCTAGAAACACAACCACCCTAGGACTACAAACAATGGACTGACATCTAGACCTACTGCACATACAGTATGAAACAGAGCTGATACAAAATACCTGTATTTTGAGGAAAATAATGCTGCTATTTGTACCCTGTATATAAAATGTCACAATGCGACATAGCTCTGTTTACACAATGCTGTACCCCCTCCAACTGTATATATGTTCCCCATTTTCAACTGTTTTTTATTGTATTTGTGATACTTGCTTTGGCAATGTAAACGTATGTTTTCTCATGTCAATAAAGCTCCTTTGAATTGAAAACTGAATTGTGTACATACACACACTAGGCTAGGCTATATCTACCAGCAGAATATCTTCAAAAGCAGCACAGAAAGCAGGGAGAGACGAGCTTGCTGTGCTGGCGCAGCAGACCAGCAATGCTGTGTCATTGATGAAAAATACCTTTAATGGGTGTTGGTTCAAATCCAGCAGTGTTCGTCACGCAGGTATTATTGCTTCCTGCTGAGTGGAGGCTGGTTGAGACTGATCACTCAGTCCACTGAACTTTATTGATATTCATTTCATCATATCATATATAATATCATATTACAATATAATAATAATAATAATAATAATCATTAAAAACAAACTGTAGGAAACATAACATTAAGAGACCCATAATGTGACTGTGTGACCGACCCACAGATGGGGTCGCGCCAAACGGAGCCAACTATTGGGATACAGTTTGAACAGGCGACGACAAGAACAGAACAGCAGCTGCGTTCAGATTCTAAGTTCCAACTGACTCGGCATTCATCGGCAATCATCGGCGCCGCCGCTGCGCCGCTCGGGGCGGCAGCTGCGTTCATTTTTCTTCATTTTTTCTCAGTTTCTAACTTTCTAAACATCGGGTTTACGACCCCCCAACGGGGGTTTGGGGGTCAACTCCTCCTAGAACATGTTAACACACTTACTTAGAGTACAATTACCTCAAATAAATATACTTTGTTGCTTTAATTACAGATTTAGACCAAACTGTGTCCCAATAGTTGGCTCCGTTTGGCGCGACCCCATCTGTGGGTCGGTCACACAGTCACATTATGGGTCTCTTAATTTAATGTTTCCTACAGTTTGTTTTGAATGATTATTATTATTAATATTCATATTAATAACAAACGCTCCCAAAAAAAAGCTAACAGCGATCAATAACACTTCTTCAATCCCCTGCTTGCTTTAACAATACACCTGACACCTCTAGCCTACTGTAGGCCTACTGTAGGTCCTATAGGCCTACTGTAGGTCCTCACAGCAGTGCTTTTAGCTGCACTAAAAGAGCTCTGATGATCAGGTAAAAATAAAGCACGTTGTTGCTCCTCTGATGAGAAAGAAGTGTGGTTTATCATGTAGGCAGTAAGTGTGTGACGGAGAGTCGCAGCCCCAGCCTTGAAGCATCAAAACTCTAGTATCTCCCCCAGACCAAAAAGATGGCTCTTTGGTTTAGTGGTTAATATATTGGACTTTCGCGCGGGAGACCCGGGTTCAAAGCCGGGTGGGGAGGTTCGGATCACCTCCGTTACATCGGCGGTAGGAGACTAGGAGGTAGGAGGTAGGCGGTAGGAAGCTCACTGAGTCTAGAGATTCAGATTGATGAGATCAAACTCCACTCAATTCTTTAATTTGAAGACTGATTTCCTTCCAAAAAACACCACTGCCTACTTATTAATTCATAATTATGTGAACCTGACTCTAAAATCCCCTTTTGATATTTCACTTGGGGGAAAAAAGTAGGCCTAATCAGACTTTTGGGAGCAACCAGTTTTTGACTTGATTAATTCAGTATTGTAACGCCTTGCAATACACAGTGCTGTTAGTGTAGTGGGTTACTTGTGTTGTCTGCTGAGAGGGAGACTGGGATTCGAGACTCAATCAGTCCACTGAACAGTATTTAGATATTGATATTCATTTCATTCATACTTTTTATAATCCAGTTTACAGTGGACACACAACATGCATGAACGTTTTACTTTGAAATGTTTTGTAGTTCTCACTATTGAACTTATTACACTATAAGTAATAAAAGTATTTATACTTTACTTCATAAAGTAATACAATAAAAGTAATGAAGAGACAGAGTCACATGAACACATTTATACTTTACTTTATAAAGTAATCAAAGTATCAAACAGAACAGATTCTACAACCATTAAACACACCAATAATTTATTGCATAACAGGAAATAAAAACTGTGCGTTCATGGAGGGGGGGGGGGGGGGGTGTTATTGGAAAGGAGTTTCATGAATTTACAGGATTCACCTCCCAATCTTCATCATCATCATCATCATCATTATTCAGTACTTCAAAGGAGACTCGTTAATCTGGTGTGTTTTGATAACACACACACACACGCACACACGCACACACACACACACACACACCATAGTGTATACATGATGATGTCACATTTCATTATTTGTTCTTCTTTATTATTCTCTGTTCCATCCTTCCCCCCCCACCTCTACGGTGTCTCTCTCTGTCTGGCTCTATGTCTCTCTCTCTCTCTCTCTCTCCCTCTCTCTCTATCTGTAATGCAGTTCATTCTACTACCAAAGTGAACCTGAATCTCTTTCTGTGTGTGTGTGTGTGTGTGTGTGTGTGTGTGTGTGTGTGTGTGTGTGTGTGTGTGTGTGTGTGTGTGTGTGCGCGCGCGTACGTGTGTGCGTGTGTGTGTGTGTGTGTGCGTGCGTGTGTGCATGCGTGTGTGTGCGTGCGCGCCTAACTTAGCGTGCAAAGATCCACCCAGCTGAGAATGTAGTGGTTTAACTGAGTGTGTGTGTACAAGTGTGTGTGTGTGTGTGTGTGTGTGTGTGTGTGTGTGTGTGTGTGTGTGTGTGTGTGTGTGTGTGTGTGTGGGTAGTACTAAGTGTGTGTTTTTGTGTGAATCTAGTCCAACTGGGCGTTCGTCCGAACCACAACCTCCCTGAGACTAAACGCACACTTACTGTACAACCCAGTGTGTGTGTGTGTGTGTGTGTGTGTGTCTGTGTACCACACATCACTTCCAGTAAAGTGTCAGGGTGTTGCATTGCATTGTGGGATAGCGTCTAAAGATGGAGAGACAGAAAGACTGTAATTAAAGAGGGAGGAGTTCTGTCTGTCTGTCTGTCTGTCTGTCTGTCACCCTCTACATCTCTATCCTACATTCATCTCTCTGTACATGAAGGGGGGAGGAGAACAGACTGATGAATAAACACAATAAAACATTCAAACAGGTTGAAAGCCAGACATATAAAAGTGACATTTATGCTACACAGAATGGAATGTTTCAGCAGGACTCTAGTGTTTAAATGAACATAACTTTATGTTCATTTAGTTTTACTTTGTTTCTTGTTTCTTTCTTGTGAAATGTGTTTGACCATCCGTTTGTCTGTCCGTCCGTCTGTCTGTCTGTAGTGTCCAGCTTTTCCATCTGTTAAAACTCAATGTATTTTTGGTGGATTTTAAACAGTGCCTGAAACTAGACTTGTTCATGAGGCCAAAACTACATTCCTTCAAAATGTACAAAAGTCTGTCTTTGAAATGGTCTCTGAAATGTCTCCGAAATGACCAAAAGACCTTTTCCGAAATGTCTACAAGTCTTTCTCTGAAATGTCCAAAAGTCTTTCTCTGAAATGTCCAAAAGTCTTTTCTCTCCTGTCAGCAGGCTTCAGACACAGCAGAGTTTAAAGTGGTTTCCTGTATCGTTCCATCCTGTATCGTTCCATCCTGTATCATTCCATCAAACCACTGGCTTTAAAAGTAGTTTTTTCCCATTTCATTTTATTCCAGCAATTTAATGTAACGTCATTCCAGTTATTTAATTTAACATTATTCCAGTTATTTCCCATCCAGTGTTAAGACACAGCTATGCTTTGTTGGGGGGGGGGGGGGGGGGGGGGGGTGTTACAGTAAGGTACAGTAGGATACAGTAGGCTACGGTAGGCTACAGTAGCCTCTTAGGTACAGTAGGGTATTAAACACATCCATACTTTTACCAGACGGTCTGGGGGTCGTTGTTGGGGTACAGTAAGGTACAGTAAGGTACAGTAGGCTATATTAAACACATCCATACTCATACCAGACGGTTTGGGGGTCGTTGTTAGGGTATAGTGGGGTACTGTATGGTACAGTGGGTATGGTAGGACTACAATAAGGTACAGTAAGGTACAGTAGGACTACAGTAGGGTACAGTAGGGTACGGTAGGACTACAGTAGGGTACGGTAGGACTACATTAAACACATCCATACTCATACCAGACGGTCTGGGGGTCGTTGTTGGGGTACAGTAAGGTACAGTAAGGTACAGTAGGCTATATTAAACACATCCATACTCATACCAGACGGTTTGGGGGTCGTTGTTGGGGTCGGGGGAGGCTGGCGTACTGTCGCCCCCCCCCTCCCCCTCCCCCTCCCCTCCTTCCTTCTTGGGGGCGGGGTCAGCAGGGCGCCCCGCCTCTCTAAGCCCCTCCCCCTGCTCTGAGCCGTCGTCCAATCGCAGCGCGGGGACGGCCCTGACGGGCGTCACCATGGCGACCACGCCTCTCTCCCGGTCTCG
Source organism: Nannobrachium achirus (assembly GCF_963921795.1). Lineage (NCBI taxonomy): Eukaryota > Metazoa > Chordata > Actinopteri > Myctophiformes > Myctophidae > Nannobrachium > Nannobrachium achirus. The sequence goes on from NC_137827.1 coordinate 454,315, forward strand.
CTCTCTCTCAGCCAATCGCTGCGTCTGCAGGTTGAGAGACGACGAATGGCTGAGGGGGGCGGAGCCTGGGAAGCCCATATCCGCCTGCTGATTGGCCGGACCGGCCAGCCGCGCCGAGAGTGGCCGCTCTCTGGCCCCGCCCCCCACTCTGGCCCCGCCCCCCTCTCTGCGAAGCACCGCGGCGTCCCATTGGCCGGAAGAGCCCTCGTTGCCGCGGTAACCATCGGGTCCGTTGGAGCGCAGCAAATCAGCCGAGGCCAGACTGAAGGCTCTGCTCAGTGATTGGCTGCCTCTCTGGGGGGGCGGGGCCGAGGCCGGTGATTGGCCCACGGGCTGGCGGGGGGAGGGCTTAACGCTCTGTCCCGGCCTCTGGTTGGCTGGCTGGACAGTGGGCGTGACGTAGCTGGTGGGAGGGGCCTGGTCTCGGCCAATAGGAGCAGAGTGGGAGGGGCCTCGAGTGAAATAGTCGGTCATTAAGTCCTCACGACTTCCTGTAGAAACCTGAAATCAACATAAAATTAACATAATAATAATAAATTAACATAATACTATATGATGAGAATAAATTAACATAATAATATATGATAAGAATAAATTAACATAATAATATATGATAAGAATAAATTAACATAACAATATATGATAAGAATAAATTAACATAATAATATATGATAAGAATAAATTAACATAATAATAAATGATAAGAATAAATTAACATATTAATATGATATGAATAAACCTTCTGTCTTCTGTTAGTGTGGTTTTCCTAACAGGGCATCATCTGGGATACAATCCCTTTTATGCCCATATATGGAGATCCCTGCTGACTGAGTACTGACATCACTGTGATGTCACCTGTTTATGCTCCGTCTTCCTCCATATATGGGCATTCCCATATGAAGTCCTGTTAGATATGGGCTTAATATTGATGACATCAGGGATCTCCATATATGGGCATGGGCATAGAGTGGTTCCCATGACATCACAACATAAAATCCCTTGTATGCCCATACAGGGAGATCCCTGTCTGAACCAAGCTATACTGTGTAAGTTGCTCAACTGGTGGTCTGTAGCAGTATAGCAAACCGCGGTCGCGTTTGCTTTTTTCGTCCGTTGTTCGCTCGCAGACCGGGCCGTCAGACCACCGCGTCCGCCTCGCCTCGCCGAGACGCTTTCAATGAGGTCTCCCGTGTCCTTCTACGAGCGACGGTTGGAGAGTTACATGCTAGACTCCTCCAGTGTAAACACTGCAGTGTACTTCCTGAAGGCGTGTTTCCTAAACCCACCAGAGAGCCCGGCAGTGTATGTTCTGCGCTGTGATTGGCCGGCAGTGTATAACCCTCGCTGTGATTGGCCGGTAGTGTGATGACGCAATTTTTTCCGCGAAAACCGGTCCCGGGCAGGGATGATAGAAAACATATAAAGAGAAGGCTTTAGAAGCTGAAAATAACGGAGTGGGGGTTCTAAAACTTTAGCGATTTAACAGCTAGGACCATTTTAAGATTTGTTTTATAAAAAAAGTTACATGGTACAACTTTAACATAATAATATATGATATGAATAAATTAACACAGAAACAATAACATAATCTAACTGACAACTCATTATTCTAACAGTAACTGTATTCATTATGTACTATTTGTACATTTCTGTTGACTTGTAAATCTGTGCTCTGGTCTGTATCTGGTCTGACTAGACGCAATTAGATGTACAAATCATGTAGATGGAACTGTATATGGAATTCCATATTGATTATGACTTATTGATTACCAGACTATTATATATTTCTACATATTGATTACTATGGGAGGAGACTATTAGATATTGATCATAACATATTGATTACTATGGGAGGAGACTATTAGATATTGATCATAACATATTGATTAGTATGTGAGGAGACTGTTAGATAGTTCTACATATTGAATATAACATATTGATTACTATGGGAGGACACTATTAGATATTGATTATAATATATTGATTACTATGGGAGGAGACTATTAGATATTGATTATGATATATTGATTACTATGGGAGGAGACTATTAGATATTGATTATAATATATTGATTACTATGGGAGGAGACTATTAGATATTGATTATAATATATTGATTACTATGGGAGGAGACTATTAGATATTGATTATGATATATTGATTACTATGGGAGGAGACTATTAGATATTGATTATAAGGTATTGATTACCATAGGAGGAGACTATTAGATATTGATCATAAGGTATTGATTACCATAGGAGGAGACTATTATATATTGAGACTATTAGATATTGATCATAAGGTATTGATTACCATAGGAGGAGACTATTATATATTGAGACTATTAGATATTGATCATAAGGTATTGATTACCATAGGAGGAGACTATTAGATATTGAGACTATTAGATATTGATTATAAAGTATTGATGACCATAGGAGGAGACTATTAGTTATTGAGACTATTAGATATTGATCATAAGGTATTGATTACTATGGGAGGAGACTATTAGATATTGATCATAACATATTGATTACTATGGGAGGAGACTATTAGATATTGATCATAACATATTGATTAGTATGTGAGGAGACTGTTAGATAGTTCTACATATTGAATATAACATATTGATTACTATGGGAGGACACTATTAGATATTGATTATAATATATTGATTACTATGGGAGGAGACTATTAGATATTGATTATGATATATTGATTACTATGGGAGGAGACTATTAGATATTGATTATAATATATTGATTACTATGGGAGGAGACTATTAGATATTGATTATAATATATTGATTACTATGGGAGGAGACTATTAGATATTGATTATGATATATTGATTACTATGGGAGGAGACTATTAGATATTGATTATAAGGTATTGATTACCATAGGAGGAGACTATTAGATATTGATCATAAGGTATTGATTACCATAGGAGGAGACTATTATATATTGAGACTATTAGATATTGATCATAAGGTATTGATTACCATAGGAGGAGACTATTATATATTGAGACTATTAGATATTGATCATAAGGTATTGATTACCATAGGAGGAGACTATTAGATATTGAGACTATTAGATATTGATTATAAAGTATTGATTACCATAGGAGGAGACTATTAGTTATTGAGACTATTAGATATTGATCATAAGGTATTGATTACCATAGGAGGAGACTTGACGTTGCTCTCCTGTAGAAACTGTTCCAAAGTGACCATCTCACTTCCTGGAGAGCCTGGGCGGGGGCGGGGCTTAACCTTGGGGGGCGGGGCCATGTCATATGGGAGGGTGGAGCTACGGGACAGGGACTGTGATTGGTTGAGGCCTGTGACATCATCGCTTGAGAAGCTGGCTGGTCGTCCATCTGGAAGCAGACAGGAAGTGATGTCATAGCAGGTTATCATTCACATCAATAGATTGACAACATGAAAGGCTGTCAAGAAGACCATATTCATTTCATATTCAGTATACTTGGACTGAATAGACCATACTCAGTCCATATTCATTTCATATTCAGTCCATATTCATTTCATACTCAGTCCATATTCATTTCATATTCAGTCCATATTCATTTCATATTCAGTCCATATTCATTTCATATTCAGTCCATATTCATTTCATATTCTGTCCATATTCATTTCATATTCAGTCCATATTCATTTCATATTCAGTCCATATTCATTTCATATTCAGTCCATATTAATTTCATATTCAGTCCATATTCATTTCATATATACTTGGACTGAATAGACCATATTCAGTGGCCATCTTGGATCACATGACCACATGGGGTGGCAACATGTCTGAGCGTTCAACCAATCTCAAATTGACAAATGGAAAGATGACAACGTCAACATCACCAGTAAGACTCCCTAAGATGAAAACGTCAACATCACCAGTAAGACTCCCTAAGATGAAAACGTCAACATCACCAGTAAGACTCCCTAAGATAAAAACGTCAACATCACCAGTAAGACTCCCTAAGATGACAACGTCAACATCACCAGTAAGACTCCCTAAGATGACAACGTCAACATCACCAGTAAGACTCCCTAAGATGACAACGTCAACATCACCAGTAAGACTCCCTAAGATGACAACGTCAACATCACCAGTAAGACTCCCTAAGATGACAACGTCAACATCACCAGTAAGACTCCCTAAGATGACAACGTCAACATCACCAGTAAGACTCCCTAAGATGACAACGTCAACATCACCAGTAAGACTCCCTAAGATGACAACGTCAACATCACCAGTAAGACTCCCTAAGATGACAACGTCAACATCACCAGTAAGACTCCCTAAGATGACAACGTCAACATCACCAGTAAGACTCCCTAAGATGACAACGTCAACATCACCAGTAAGACTCCCTAAGATGACAACGTCAACATCACCAGTAAGACTCCCTAATCGGGAGAAAAGCGACATGTATACACCGCTTTGCGTGATTTTAGGGTAAAATCTGTAGGAGCAATGTCCAAAAATGTTTTTAAAAATCGGCCTGATGGTGGCGCTAAATGGGACAGATCCATGTTGATGACAGGACTCTAGACATACTGTGTGCTGCTTTGCGTGATTTTAGGGCAAAATCTGTAGGAGCAGTGTCCATAATTGTGTTTTGCAAGAATCGGCCTCATGGTGGCGCTAGTGAGAAATGAGGGGTGGAGGTTGTGGTTTGGCAGCCAAGGAGTGTGTGTGCAAAGTTTGGCTAGGGTCAACGTCTTGTTAACAACAAGTGTGTGTGTGTGTGTGTGTGTGTGTGTGTGTGTGTGTGTGTGTGTGTGTGTGTGTGTGTGTGTGACCTCTGACCTCTGACAGGGGAGCTGGACAGTGATAGGCTCAGCTCCGTTGACCCTCGACCTCCAGCGTTACCATGGAGACCAAACATGGAATCTTCATCACCATGGAAACCTGAATAAACATAAACTCATTAATATTCATTAATACATTATGATACGTAATGTATTTATATAAACATGAATATTCATTAATACATTATGATACATAATGTATTTATATAAACATTAATATTCATTAATACATATTAATACATATGATACATAATGTATTTACATAAACATTAATATTCATGAATACATTATGATACATAATGTATTTATATAAACATAAACTCATTAATATTCATGAATACATTATGATACATAATGTATTTATATAAACATTAATTTACATATGGACACTTATTGATACATATATTTACATAAACATTACTTTACATATGGACACTTATTGATACATATATTTACATAAACATATTAATTTACATATGGACACTTATTGATACATATATTTACATAAACATTAATTTACATATGGACACTTATTGATACATATATTTACATAAACATATTAATGAGCATATGGACACTTATTGATACATATATTTACATAAACATATTAATTTACATATGGACACTTATTGATACATATATTTACATAAACATATTAATTTACATATGGACACTTATTGATACATATATTTACATAAACATATTAATTTACATATGGACACTTATTGATACATATATTTACATAAACATATTAATTTACATATGGACACTTATTGATACATATATTTACATAAACATATTAATTTACATATGGACACTTATTGATACATATATTTACATAAACATATTAATGAACATATGGACACTTATTGATACATATATTTACATAAACATATTAATGAGCATATGGACACTTATTGATACATATATTTAAATAAACATATTAATGAACATATGGACACTTATTGATACATATATTTACATAAACATATTAATTTACATATGGACACTTATTGATACATATATTTACATAAACATATTAATTTACATATGGACACTTATTGATACATATATTTACATAAACATATTAATTTACATATGGACACTTATTGATACATATATTTACATAAACATATCAATGAACATATGGACACTTATTGATACATATATTTACATAAACATATTAATGAGCATATGGACACTTATTGATACATATATTTACATAAACATATTAACACATCTGCCGCCTTACACGTTTATAAACGTTCTATTTTGCCCAGCTATCTACCGCCTTACACGTTACTGTACGTTCTACCGTTTTTGGCCACTGGGGGGCACTGTTCACTAATATATGAGACAGCAATGTGTTCACAGCTCTTTGGGCAGCCTGTGATGCTGATAAAAAATTATAAAAATGTTATTCATGTAATCAGCTTTCTGCACACCTTCTTCAAGATGGCTGCCAAAATGGCCACCATCCACATGCTGTAATTGTTTGTGTGTGTTAATCTAAAAATAGATTTTTCTTGGGGTTGATTATATTTTTCTGCCAACTGCAAGGGGGCAATGGACATCTTCTGAGAGCTTATTTTTTTTCAAAAAATGTTTAATTTTTTTTTTATTTTCATTTTAATTTTTTGTAAAAAGCCGGGCAGTACTAAGATAGATTTTTTTTTAACCCTTGGCAGGCATTGTGTTAATGTACATATGGACACTTATTGATACATATATTTACATAAACATATTAATTTACATATGGACACTTATTGATACATATATTTACATAAACATATTAATTTACATATGGACACTTATTGATACATATATTTACATAAACATATTAATGAACATATGGACACTTATTAAAGATCTGATAGGCAGAGCTATTCATTGGAAATGATAGGAATAGATTGTGGTGTATGCATGTATGTACATAACAATATGTATGTACATAACAATATGTATGTACATAACAATATGTATTACATAACAATATGTATGTACATACAGTATGCATGTATGTACATACATAACAATAACACATTTATCCACCACAGCTCTTTAGAAACTGTATGGGTGGAAGTGGTTTTTGAGAACGCTAAAAACATACTAATCGGTACCGTTTACGGACCGCCCGACCAAAATGATTTCCATGACTTACTTGAGGAGAGCCAAGCAACGGTGGACAATATTGAAAAATACCTTATCAGGGATTGGAATACAGACATGCTTCGTAAAGAAGAACAAGTTCAGTAAGCTCTGTAATCAATACGGTTTCACTCAGCTCGTCACCAATCCAAACAGGGTGACTGATCATTCTCAAACCATCATAGATCTCATTGTAACCACAGACCTCAAGTGGGACTAGCGTATGTGGGCTAAGCGATCATGATATCATTTACTGCACCCGTAAAATACATCAGTCTAAAGCTGACGGTCACAAAAAAGTCAAAGCTAGAAACCTCAAAACCTACTCTAGCGAAACCTTCAATCTGCACCTGCTCAATGACAACAGACTCTCAATTCACCTAGGTAAAACTTTGGATCTAGTCAGAAACTCAGCACAGTCGAGAACTTCACAATTAAAGTAGGTGACACTGTGATAACAAGAAAAAAACACATCTGCTACCTGGGTTGCATCCTGGAAGCTAACCTATCCAGTGAAAATGACTACCAAGGTAATAAAAAAAGTCAACCAACAAATTTGTTTGCATAGGGTTGCCCCGCTAATCAATACTAAATCACGAAAGACACTAGGAGGTGCTAATATTGACGCCCCAGTTGCCTTAAAGTTAAAGCTCCAAACAGCCCAGAACAAACTAATTAGGGTCCTGCTTGGTCTTCCTCCTCGGGCCCACCTTACCGATCATCACCACGAAAGTGTGGGGTGGCTCAAAGTAGCTGACAGAGTACAGCATCTTGCAATGGGCCTGGTGTACAATATACACTACACCTCCAAGATACCCATGTACCTGACTAAATACTGGTGTACAAGATACACTACACCTCCAAGATACCCATGTCTGACTAACTACTGGTGTACAAGATACACTACACCTCCAAGATACCCATGTACCTGACAAACTACTTCTTAAAGGTAAAGGATGTTCACGATCACAACACCAGAGGCAGCTCCACTAGTCATGTTCAACCTAGATTTAACACTATAAAAGGCTCTAATTTGTTCCGCAGCTATAGCCTACCACCAACATGTGGAACGCCCTTCCAAGGAGAGCAAATCCCTAACCTCCTTCAAAATTGGTAAGAAAAGTCACCTTCAGGCAGCTGCTACTCGAGACTTGTAAATAGACTAAGCCCCCATGTTTCCACGCCCCCACCTTTTTTCCTTTTGTATTTGATGTTATCCTAGATAAAGTACTCTGTCCTATCAGTGTTATATGAGATACATAAAGTAGTGTTCTATTCAATGTTATATGAGATACATAAAGTACTGTTCTATTCAATGTTATATGAGATACATAAAGTACTGTTCTATTCAATGTTATATGAGATACATAAAGTACTGTGTTCTATTCAATGTTATATGAGATACATAAAGTACTGTGTTCTATTCAATGTTATATGAGATACATAAAGTACTGTTCTATTCAATGTTATATGAGATACATAAAGTACTGAGTTCTATTCAATGTTATATGAGATACATAAAGTACTGTGTTCTATTCAATGTTATATGATATACATAAAGTACTGTTCTATTCAATGTTATATGAGATACATAAAGTACTGTGTTCTATTCAATGTTATATGAGATACATAAAGTACTGTTCTATTCAATGTTATATGAGATACATAAAGTACTGTTCTATTCAATGTTATATGAGATACATAAAGTAGTGTTCTATTCAATGTTATATGAGATACATAAAGTACTGTTCTATTCGATGTTATATGAGATACATAAAGTACTGTTCTATTCAATGTTATATGAGATACATAAAGCACTGTGTTCTATTCAATGTTATATGAGATACATAAAGTACTGTTCTATTCAATGTTATATGAGATACATAAAGTACTGTTCTATTCAATGTTATATGAGATACATAAAGTATTGTTCTATTCAATGTTATATGAGATACATAAAGTACTGTGTTCTATTCAATGTTATATGAGATACATAAAGTACTGTGTTCTATTCAATGTTATATGAGATACATAAAGTACTGTGTTCTATTCAATGTTATATGAGATACATAAAGCACTGTGTTCTATTCAATGTTATATGAGATACATAAAGTACTGTTCTATTCAATGTTATATGAGATACATAAAGTACTGTGTTCTATTCAATGTTATATGAGATACATAAAGTACTGTGTTCTATTCAATGTTATATGAGATACATAAAGTACTGTTCTATTCAATGTTATATGAGATACATAAAGTACTGTGTTCTATTCAATGTTATATGAGATACATAAAGTACTGTGTTCTATTCAATGTTATATGAGATACATAAAGTACTGTTCTATTCAATGTTATATGAGATACATAAAGTACTGTGTTCTATTCAATGTTATATGAGATACATAAAATACTGTTCTATTCAATGTTATATGAGATACATAAAGTACTGTTCTATGCAATGTTATATGAGATACATAAAGTACTGTGTTCTATTCAATGTTATATGAGATACATAAAGTACTGTGTTCTATTCAATGTTATATGAGATACATAAAATACTCTGTCCTGTCCTGTCCGTCTGTCTGTCAATGTTATATGAGATACATAAAGTGGTTCCTGTGTAAATAAGCCGTAAAGCTTACTAGGATCTCCTTTTAGTTGACCTTGTACCAGTGATTTGTACTGTCATGAAACTATTCTTTTTTTCTATTGCAAACTGCTAATAAACTCTTCAATCAATCAACCAATCAGTGAAGAGAGCTCAATGTGAGCTTGTAGATCTAGAGCAGAGCTAGTGAAGAGAGCTCAATGTGAGCTTGTAGATCTAGAGCAGAGCCAGTGAAGAGAGCTTCATGTGAGCTTGTAGATCTGCTGTAGTTCATACAGACCTCTGGGCCTGCGCGCTGCTGCTCCAGGCCTGGGGGTAGAGTTGGACGGAAGGCCCAGAGAAGAGGCCTGTTGGCTGGGAGAGGAGCTGGGCCCTGCTAGAGGCCTGGGGGTAGAGTTGGAGAGGAGGCCCAGAGAGGAGGCCTGTTGGCTGGGAGAGGAGCTGCCAGGCTTGGGGGTCTGACCTGGAGGGGTGACAGCAGGTAAAGGTTAGCTGGGGCCGTGATATCAAAGGTCACGGGATTCGGTCCTGGAAAAGACGCTTTGTGATTGGCACTAGGAGCCTAAATGTAAGGCCTCAGACACACATCAAAAGCACATACTTTATGCTTTACCTGGGGGGAGGCGGGGGGTTCATTCATGACCTGTCTGTCAATCCTTTTAGCCCCGGTCGGCTGGTTCATGCACCAATGAGCTGCTAGTGACAGAGCTTCTTACAGATACAATAATAGTTTTGGAGGCAGACTGCGGCTCCTAGAAGCGCCACAGAGACTAGATATTTTAGGGAGCATTGTTAGCCGCCTGAATATAATAACATAACATTTTTAATAAGCAATTGCCTGTTTCCTGCTTATGTCAGCAGAAAACTGCTTATAGCAACTTTAAGGACAGCCTTAAAGTAAGCTTAAAGCAGCTTGCTGCTTCCAAACCATAGGGAATGAATTGGACGCTGCTTTAAAGCAGCTTGCTGCTTCCAAACCATAGGGAATGAATTGGAAGCTGCTTTACCCCCAGGTAGGGTTAGGGTTACTCCCAGGTAAAGCATAAAGCTATAAACCATAGGGAATGAATTGGAAGCTGCTTTAAAGCAGCT
>NC_137827.1:472500-480000 GCF_963921795.1 Nannobrachium achirus
CCAGTGGGCCAATTACATGAGTTATATTTTGTCATTGTCGGGTGGAAACCTTTTATGTCCAAAACCGTTTTTACCGGGGGCAGTGTGTGTGTGTGCATGTGCATGTGCGCAGGGGCGCTGGAAGTGGGGTGCTGAGGGAGCTGCAGCTCCCCTGGTGGTGGGGAGGAAAAAAAAAAAAAAAAAAAAAAAAACATTTTTTTTTTTTTTTTTTAATAAGCCTATATATACACACACACAGAGCTATATTAAAACAATAATGTATTTGACTTTGGGGAATAAAATATGTTGAAAAAAGGTATTTGATTATCACATGGTGACCTAATCACATGGTCACCTTGCCACTTCCGGTCAGAAGGAAAGTCAAATTTAAATCCCGCTTTGATGGCACACCAAAGTCTATTTATTTGAGAACTAGAAACTGTCTATAGGCTCATTGTTGCAAACTAACACTGTTGTATATGGGGAATAAAAAACAGTAGAAAACTGTTACAAAAATAATACCCGATTTTGTAGTGTGTGCGTGAGTGACTGTGTGTGTGCATAGGTGCTGTGTGTTGCACTGTGTGCTAAAATAACTAGTAACTATATAGCTCCTTGTTACACCGTTGTGCTGGGAATAAGCACCCGAAACTGTAATAAAAATAACCCAAAACCGGATAAAAAAACGTGAATTTTTCGGCGTGTGGCCTTTGGCCGCACGCATGAACTCCTCCAGGCTCAGCTCCCCTTGGGATTTGGGAGTTCCAGCGCCCCTGCATGTGCATGTGCGTTTGTGTGCGTGCGTGCGCGCGCGCGCGCGTGTGTGTGCGTGCGTGCGTGCGTGCGTGTGTGTGTGCGTGTGTGTGCGTGCGTTACCTCGGCTAACGGGGGTGTGTCCCGGAGACAGGATGTGGTTGATGTGGGCGTGTCCGTTGTCGGGCGTGTCACTTCCTGGGTGGGGGGAGGGGAGGAGGAGGGGCGGGGGGGGAGGGGAGGGGCCTCTCTCGGCTGCTTTCCTTACGAGGCTTCATCAGTTTAGCCAGAGCTTTAGCACCGACCCACTGGCTCCTCCTAGTGGTTAATAACAACATTACAACATGACCCACTGGCTCCTCCTAGTGGTTAATAACAACATTACAACATGACCCACTGGCTCCTCCTAGAGGTTAATAACAACATTACAGAGCTTTAGCACCGACCCACTGGCTCCTCCTAGTGGTTAATAACAACATTACAACATGACCCACTGGCTCCTCCTAGTGGTTAATAACAACATTACAACATGACCCACTGGCTCCTCCTAGTGGTTAATAACAACATTACAACATGACCCACTGGCTCCTCCTAGAGGTTAATAACAACATTACAGAGCTTTAGCACCGACCCACTGGCTCCTCCTAGTGGTTAATAACAACATTACAGAGCTTTAGCACCGACCCACTGGCTCCTCCTAGTGGTTAATAACAACATTACAGAGCTTTAGACCCACTGGCTCCTCCTAGAGGTTAATAACAACATTACAGAGCTTTAGCACCGACCCACTGGCTCCTCCTAGTGGTTAATAACAACATTACAGCGCTTTAGACCCACTGGCTCCTCCTAGAGGTTAATAACAACATTACAGAGCTTTAGCACCGACCCACTGGCTCCTCCTAGTGGTTAATAACAACATTACAACATGTAATATGACTGCTCCTCCAACATGATGAATATTCATGTTAATTAATCACTGACTCCTCCTACATGATGAATATTCATGTTCATTTTAGCCTCCTGTAATCATAATTATTACAGGAGTCATTCTGGTCACATTTTAGTGTTTCACCCCAGAAAGTTAAAAAGAAAACATAGAATCAGTTAATACAACAGGAACAGATCTATAGGTCCAGGCAGTGAAATAGTTAATAATACAACAGGAACAGATCTATAGGTCCAGGCAGTGAAATAGTTAATAATACAACAGGAACAGATCTATAGATCCAGGCAGTGAAAGAGTTAATAATACAACAGGAACAGATCTATAGATCCAGGCAGTGAAAGAGTTAATAATACAACAGGAACAGATCTATAGATCCAGGCAGTGAAAGAGTTAATAATACAACAAAACAGATCTATAGATCCAGGCAGTGAAAGAGTTAATAATACAACAGGAACAGATCTATAGGTCCAGGCAGTGAAAGAGTTAATAATACAACAGGAACAGATCTATAGATCCAGGCAGTGAAAGAGTTAATAATACAACAGGAACAGATCTATAGGTCCAGGCAGTGAAAGAGTTAATTACTTTTTGGGGGCGGGGTCGTAGAACTTGTATTGATCCATGATCTTCTCCTCCAGCTTCTCCTTCTGACGTCTGAGAGCGTTGAGCTTATCTCTGAACACACACACACACACACACACACACACACACACACACACACACACACACACACACACACACACACACACACACACGTTTACACTTGGCATTTAGATCAGATATTGAACATTGTGATCAACATCAGTGAAAAGTCAGCCTTAAACTAAATCTACAAGCTCACAACGGTTGCATCTGCGACGTGACGTGAGCTTGTATGTCTGCTGTTAACCGGAACAGGCTTGAGAAGTAAACAGATGAGAGACTGGTATCTTCAGGGTCCTTTACATTGTGGATAGAATGTTCACCAGATATATATATATATATAGATAGAATGTTCACCAGATATATATATATATATATATATATAGATAGAATGTTCACCAAAGGTAAGAAGAACATTGCATGGATTGATAAATGTCCTGCTGGTTTCTGTTTCTATGGATTACTGACTTTGTTGATGTTTCCTCATCTGACTGCCATACATCTACTCTTGTCAAGAAAGGTAGGATCCTGTGTGTGTGTGTGTGTGTGTGTGTGTGTGTGTGTGTGTGTGTGTGTGTGTGTGTGTGTGTGTGTGTGTGTGTGTGTGTGTGTGTGTCTCTCTCTCTCTCTCTCTGTGGCGAACAGCCTGCACCAGCAGCCCTGCTGTTTGTATTTGGGCAGGAGCAGCTTATACTGTTGGAGAAATGGTGATGTGAAGAATTCAGATTTGGAGATGGTGTGAATTCATTTAGCAATATCTTGCTTTCTAAATATGGTAGAAGTCCCAAACTCTGTCACAGGGTGGGGAAGAGTGTCAGCTATGGGTACTTCCCCTAGGTACTATCCTAGCTCCTATATTAACATATATATTTACATATATATTAACATATATTAACATATATATTTACATGTATATTTACATATATTAACATATATATTAACATATATATTAACATATATATTTACATGTATTAACATATATTTACATATATATTTACATGTATATTTACATGTATATTTACATATATATTTACATGTATATGTATATGTATATTTACATATATATTTACATATATATTTACATGTATATTTTCTGCTCCTGATGGTAGAGTTCCTTAGACTCCATGCTCCTCTCCAACAGACTGTGGTTTTGTTGACTCAACAAACTGATCTGACTGAGAAGATGATGATTCTCCTCCTCCAGGTTCCCCTTTAACCTGCTCAACAACTACACACACACACACACACACACACACACACACACACACACACACACACACACACACACACACACACACACACGATCAACATCAGTGAAAAGTCAGCCTTAAACTAAACTGAATCATGATGGTTTGGAGTCTTGGTTCTCCATCAAAGGTGGAGTTTTTCTCAACCTTTTAGGGCCTATTCCAATCCTTACCACCCCTTACCCCCTATCAATATACCCAGGTCCCTTACCCCCTATCAATATACCCAGGTCCCTTACCCCCTATCAATATACCCAGGTCCCTTACCCCCTATCAATATACCCAGGTCCCTTACCCCCTATCAATATACCCAGGTCCCTTACCCCCTATCAATATACCCAGGCCCCTTACCCCCTATCAATATACCCAGGTCCCTTACCCCCTATCAATATACCCAGGTCCCTTACCACCCCTTACCCCCTATCAATATACCCAGGCCCCTTACCCCCTATCAATATACCCAGGCCCCTTACCCCCTATCAATATACCCAGGTCCCTTACCACCCCTTACCCCCTATCAATATACCCAGGCCCCTTACCACCCCTTACCCCCTATCAATATACCCAGGTCCCTTACCCCCTATCAATATACCCAGGTCCCTTACCACTCCCTTACCCCCTATCAATATACCCAGGCCCCTTACCACCCCTTACCCCCTATCAATATACCCAGGTCCCTTACCCCCTATCAATATACCCAGGTCCCTTACCCCCTATCAATATACCCAGGTCCCTTACCCCCTATCAATATACCCAGGTCCCTTACCCCCTATCAATATACCCAGGTCCCTTACCCCCTATCAATATACCCAGGCCCCTTACCCCCTATCCAATACCCAGGTCCCTTACCCCCTATCAATATACCCAGGCCCCTTACCCCCTATCAATATACCCCGGTCCCTTACCACTCCCTTACCCCCTATCAATATACCCCGGTCCCTTACCACTCCCTTACCCCCTATCAATATACCCAGGTCCCTTACCACCCCTTACCCCCTATCAATATACCCAGGCCCCTTACCCCCTATCAATATACCCAGGCCCCTTACCCCCTATCCAATACCCAGGCCCCTTACCCCCTATCAATATACCCAGGTCCCTTACCCCCTATCAATATACCCAGGTCCCTTACCCCCTATCAATATACCCAGGCCCCTTACCCCCTATCAATATACCCAGGCCCCTTACCCCCTATCCAATACCCAGGTCCCTTACCCCCTATCAATATACCCAGGTCCCTTACCACTCCCTTACCCCCTATCCAATACCCAGGTCCCTTACCCCCTATCAATATACCCAGGTCCCTTACCGCCAAATTAAAACATAATATTTATATTTATTGTGAATTGTGTTGCTTATATAATTTTTAGATTGAATTCTTATGAAAGCCTTTCCAAAGTATTCTAGTGTGAGACCCTTTTAAATGTATTTCAGTGTGTGTGCATCAGGTCTAGTTTAGCTCTGGTCCAGAGCATTAGAGGTGTGTTCCTCTGCCTCCGCTCCGTCTCGTCTGGTCCGAAAATAACAAAAACTGTTTGGCCCTTCACCAAACCAAAGGTATCAGTGGGAGTTGAAAGCTTACTCTACTTAGTGGACGCAGTCTGAGCAGACAGACAGACAGACAGACAGACAGACAGACAGACAACTCCTCTAACACTATGGACCAGAGCTATGTGACAGACAGACAGACAGACAACTCCTCTAACACTATGGACCAGAGCTAGATAATATCTAATGCTTGGTGTTAAACAGACAGATCTCACACACCTCACAGTGGTAATATCAGATCTCACACACCTCACAGTGGTAATATCAGATCTCACACACCTCACAGTGGTAATATCAGATCTCACACACCTCACAGTGGTAATAACAGATCTCACACACCTCACAGTGGTAATAACAGATCTCACACACCTCACAGTGGTAATAACAGATCTCACACACCTCACAGTGGTAATAACAGATCTCACACACCTCACAGTGGTAATAACAGATCTCACACACCTCACAGTGGTAATAACAGATCTCACGCACCTCACAGTGGTAATAACAGATCTCACACACCTCACAGTGGTAATAACAGATCTCACACACCTCACAGTGGTAATAACAGATCTCACACACCTCACAGTGGTAATAACAGATCTCACACACCTCACAGTGGTAATAACAGATCTCACACACCTCACAGTGGTAATAACAGATCTCACACACCTCACAGTGGTAATAACAGATCTCACACACCTCACAGTGGTTGTCCAGTTTGGTCATGGTCAGGTCCAGTGATTGGTGCTGCTCCACCAGCGAATCATATTGCTCCATCCACCGACTGGCTTCCTGCTGGGCGGAGCTTAATGATTCTTTCAGTTCATTGGTTCTCTGTTGGAGCCCCTCCCACTGCTCCGATAGCTGGGATCTGCTGTCACTCAACCTGGGGGGAGGAGTCAAAATCAATGTGATTTAGGGTGCGTTCGGAAATGCGCACTCAACGCACTGGTGTACCGTCTTGTCGTTTGTTTATTCGGTGCGTTGTCGTTGGGAAATCCAGTGCACGGCGCACCAGTGTGCTGAGTGCATAGCCTGGTTAATAAACCAGACTGCACAACACCACCCCCTGTTGGTAGTGGTGGTGTGTGATAGAGTCTGACGCTTGCAGTCAGGCTACTGAGTGCACGCACTGAACGACCCTACTCAGAAGATGCTGCGTCAGCGCTGTGTTTTGATTGGTTGGTTTTCATGGCCGGTGTCTCGCGTTCTCAGCTGTGAACAATGGATTGATTGGTGTTTACCTGTCATTCTCAATCTTCAGCTGCAGGTCTATAGAAGTAGTGTAGTATGGTAGAGTGTAGTAGGGTGTATATAAGGGTGTATATAAAGGTGTATATAAGGGTAGGTAGGGTTCAGTAGGGTGTATATAAGGGTAGGTAGGGTGTATAATAACCTGTCATTCTCAGTCTTCAGCTGCAGGTTCTCCTGCTGCAGCAGTCTGTTCTTCTGAACCTCCAGGCTAAGCTCCTCCCTCTCTTTCTGGCCCCGCCCCTCCTGCTCCTCCCACTTCTCCTTCTGCTGCACCAGAGACACATACCTGACAGAGAGACATAGAGAATGAATCAGAGAGAGAGAGAGAGAGAGAGAGAGAGAGAGAGAGAGAGACATTAAGACACGCATTAAGACAAAGCAAATTTAGCATGTTTCCATTTGCGGGTGTCATTCGAATTAGCGACGGTCGCATGAATTGATCGGGCTGATTTTTTTAAGACCGAACCTGAGCACTGCACGTCTGACTGCTGTGACTCGGTCGCTGTCTAGTAGTGGGAAGAAGGGGTTATCAGTCATCATCATGGCCCCAAATAACTTTTAAATATATTACAATTGGCGTCATAATGTATTCGCATTTATTGACTGACCCGTTTCCATTCACTTATGCACATTTAGTTTATTCGATAAAGGCTCAAAATCCTCCTCCTCCAAGCGGATAACTTTTTTTGCGGATAATGAAAGTTTATTCGCATTTTGAAGTGTTTCCATAAAAACATTTTGCGAATAAGCCGTTAATGCGCAAAAAGTGGCTTTATGAAATAACTTTCACTGAGTCAACATAAGGCAGAACGTAGAAGTAAAGACAAACACAACGTGAGGTAGAAGTAAACACAAACACAACGTGAGGTAGAAGTAAAGACAAACACAACGTAAGGCAGAACGTAGAAGTAAAGGCAAACACAACGTGGCCTTGACGGGTACCCGTGTTTGACGGGTCAAAACGGGTGGAATTTATTCTATTATAAATTCACGGGTGCGGGGACGGGCGGTGCACAACTAAACACAGGCGGGCAGCATTTTACTGTGAAAATCAGACAACTGTTTCTGCCTAAACAACGTCACAAGAGCACAAACAGTGAGCAGCAGAACAGAACCACAGCATGCATACAG
>NC_137827.1:485000-492500 GCF_963921795.1 Nannobrachium achirus
ACTTCCTGGAAAAACCAAGGGAATGCTGCCAGTCAAGTGACTACTGGCCAATCGCAGCGCGACATTTCCGGGACTTATCCAAGGACTACAATTCATTTCAACAGAGCCAGTTCCCATGTTCTTACAGGCTGCGTACGTAAAGACCCGCCCCACCTGCCTCTGATTGGCCGAGCAACTTCCCTATGTGTGACGCACGTGGAAGCAATGAACACGTGATTCCCTATTGGTCCCTGGATGCACATGAACCAGAGTCTATTGGTCCCTGGATGCACATGAACCAGAGTCTATTGGTCCCTGGATGGGGGAAATCTCGCTTTTTCGACGTGTCAATTGTTCGACGGCCCGCAACTTCGACGCGGCGATAGTTCGACTATGGGATCGCGAGATTCCGGCGCCGCTGTTTCGACGGCACCCTTTTTCGAAAAAAAGGACACCCGTGTTTCGACAAGACGGCACGGTATTTCGACAAGGCAGCACGGTATTTCGACAATGAAAAAAACAAGTCTCTCTCACACACGCACAGACAGACTCACAATGCCAACTAACCCAGCCTTACCTCCCCGACTTTTTTGTTCTCTTTCTCGTCTCTCTCCCTCCCTCTCCCTCTCCCTCTCCCTCTCTCTCTCTCTCTCTCTCTCTCTCTGGATTAACATTACCTGAGGACGTGGGGTAAAGTAATCTTTACGGACGGGAAAAGCAGGGCCGTGCTTAGGGCCTAGGGGGACCCAGGCAAGGCAAACCCCGGTTTGAGGCCCCTGGCCCAATTTGGTAACCATCAAAATTGCATACATATGTGTATCAATTCCCTTTAGTTTTGGGGGCCCTGGACAGTTACTTTAAAGTGGCGCCCCCCAGGATGAGATCATTTTTTTACAGGGTTTACTGGGGCTTCTTAAAGATGGCACGCAGTGTTTGTTTTACTGGCAATGATTAAAATATATCAATTTAGGGGGCCTCAAAACCTTTTAAATATAAATATTTACACAGACTTTAGAAGAAATGGATCCATTCCCTGCATCCTTTAAATTAGTGTACATGACATCACAGAACATTCATGAAGGAACTGCTTGTGTAATCAGGGCCATTGTTATCTGGTCTCACCTTTGCGAGCCAAGCTCTTTTCAAATTCTAATGAGCTAATATATCCAAAGCAATTGTGCTTCACTCTCACATAATTTTTTTAGAGTTACAAGATTACATAATTGGAATATCAGAGTTATTACCTACAAATAACTACCTTAATGATAATAAGAACACGAATAACTTTAAGTGCATGTTTTGCACACTAAATACATGTAAATGGATGTGTGTCCACAGGCAGCCTGTTAATTATATTTCAATTCATAGCTACTTCAATTATTGCCAGTAAAACAAACTAGCATGCCATCTTTAAGAAGCCCCAGTAAACCTGTTTAAAGTATTAAGTTAAACATAACATTTATGTTAAGTCGCTTACCGTTCATTATGTTGATATCATCATGGGCCCACTTCAAACTGTCAGGGGGGCCCCAAATGAGATTGAATATATATATATATATATATATCAATATATGTACCTCAATTTGGTAACCCTCATATATATTTTAAATCCATAGCTACTTTAATTAATCTCATCCTGGGGGGCCCCCATTCCCTGCATCCGGAATGGATACATTTCTTCTAAAGTCTGTGTAAATATTTACATTTAAAAAAGTTTTGAGGGCCCCCAAATTGATATTTTTGGGGGCCCTGGACAGTTTGAAGTGGGCCCCCCAGGATGAGATAACATTTTCACAGGGTTTGTTGGGGCCTCTTAAAGATGTATGTGACATCACAGAACACACATGAAGGAACTGCTTGGGTAAATTAGGGCCATTGTTATCTGGCCTGCACCTTTGAGAGCCAATCTCTTTTCATATTCTAATGAGCTAATATGTCCAAAGCAATTGTTTCATGTTAACCCTCACTTCAACTGTTCTCTGTTCAACAGCTCAACTGGGGCCCATGCCCATATTGGTTAAAAAAAATCAAAATCTCATGAGGCCCCCAGCCTGTGTGGGGTTTGCCTGTATGGACTGCACGGCCCTGTTTAAGAGTATAGCCTAATGAATGACTACAGTCAGTGCGCAACAGGCTCCGCCAATCACTTATCTTACTTGTTAAAAGCAACATATTATAAAGACATGACAGTAATATGGTCTGACACCGTAATATGGGTGCATATAAACGTAAAATATACTCTCCTCCCTAGCTGTAGGCCTGGCCTATGCATATGAACATGTCTGTGTCCAATAGAAAGCTGCAGAGCATGGAGTTTTTTTTAAACAAGGCAGTACAAGGCAAAAATAATATCAACACCGTCGGATAGTAGCCTAAAGGATGTTAACTTGCAGATCTGTTCTTTTAAGCATGCACACCATAGAGTTATAATATTAAGATGCACACAGA
Source organism: Nannobrachium achirus (assembly GCF_963921795.1). Classification (NCBI taxonomy): domain Eukaryota; kingdom Metazoa; phylum Chordata; class Actinopteri; order Myctophiformes; family Myctophidae; genus Nannobrachium; species Nannobrachium achirus. The sequence continues at coordinate 487,428 of NC_137827.1, forward strand.
GAGAGGGAGAGGAGAGCATGGAGGAGAGAGAGAAAGCGAGGAGGGGAGAGAGAGACAGACAGACAGACAGACAGACAGACAGACAGACAGACAGACAGACAGACAGACAGACAGACAGAAGATGCGCGAACACCCTTTGCTGTTTTAGCACCTCGCAAAAACACTACTGATCTAGTAGGTGTGATAAGTTCTGTCGGGTCAGTCTGGAGCATATTAAAGAGGTTATTATATAGGCCTATTATCGGCGATCACTCACGTGCGCGAGCGCATGCATGCGACCGCTCCAGCTAATAAATCCGTGCACAGGGCTTCTGGAGACCCACTCCCCCCACAAGTTGCCACAACACCCCTGCCTACAGTTCATGCTATGTCACGAATACAGGTCACTTCGCAACATAGGCTTCAAAGGAGCTTTATTGGCAAACACGGGCTTATGACAGCAGAACAAAAGTTTACATTTGGGCCATTGTGAAAAAGACAGTAACCAGTCCGCCGTTCGCCCTGTGGTGTGTGTGTGTGTGTGTGTGTGTGTGTGTGTGTGTGTGTGTGTGTGTGTGTGTGCAACCCGGTCTCCACAGAAAATTGTGGTCTGTCTATGCGTGTGAGTGAGGGAGGGAGTGAGTGAGGGAGAGAGAGACGAGAGAAAGAAAGAAAGAAGGAAAGAAAGAAAGAAAGAAAGAAAGAAAGAAAGAAAGAAAGAAAGAGAGGGAGAGAGACAGAGACAGACAGACAGACAGACAGACAGACAGACAGACAGACAGACAGACAGACAGACAGATAAAACACAGTAGGTCTATGTAGATAGGCAGAACAACAAATAGCCTAGAAACGATAGAAGGGTCGGGGGAGGGGAAGGCTGGGTTAGGAGGAGCGTTGGCACCATGAGTCTGTCGGGGGGAGCGTGTCGCTGAGCGCTGAGAGACTTGTTTTTTCATTGTCGAAATACCGTGCCGTCTTGTCGAACTGTTGTCGTGTAGGACAGTTGTCGTTTCGAAACATTGGCGTCCTTTTTTTCGAAAAAGGGTGCCGTCGAAACAGCGGCGCCGAAATCTCGCGATCCCTAAGTCGAACTATCGGCGCGTCGAAATTGCGGGCCGTCGAACAAATGGCACGTCGAAATAGCGACACGCTCCCCCCTGGATGCACATGAACCAGTCTAGCTTTCTATTGGTCCCTCCATGCACATGAACCAGAGTCTAGCTTTCTATTGGCCGATTATCAAATCAAATACTTGGGGACTTGGACTTCCCTCCTTGGGAGTTCAGACTAGCAAGTTCTCCTTGGGAGAAGGGACTTCCGAGGACGGGAGGACGGGAGGAGGGTAGTTCTGCTATTGGAATAGCAGCATACTCAATGACGTCACCGTCTCAGCTTGCTTCAGGGCATTCCACTGTGTTTCTGTGAATAGGCCTATATTCTGGACAGATCTACAAGTTGGACGCATTCATAGCAGTAGATCTGTTCTTTTGTTCCAACAGAGGATAAAATGCGCTCACTCAACAGTCATTGTGCACTTTACAAATAAACATATATTAGATAAAAATAAAATAAAAGCACTGGCTCTGTTCTTTAATTCCTTTTTCCAAATGTCAAACATCCTATCTAGTATCTACTGTTATAGAGTATAATGTTTTTTAAAAAGCGTATAGAAATGTGCATATGAATAATTATTAATTATAAATATAATATAGCCCACTGAGTGTACAGCCCTGGGTGATTATCGTATTATGAAATATAAATATAAATAAAATGTAATAATGGCTTAAAATAAAGTCAGCTATAACATCTAAGCTACTCTTCAATAAATGACTTTTCAGGGCTTGTGCATTGACAATAAAATGAAATATATACTGAAACAGCCTTGCCTATTCATTAGTTCATTAAAGTGTAGCCTATATTAGGTCAATATAATTGTAAAATTGATTGATTGAATACAATCAAATTAAATACAGCAGACTTGTGTATTTTAATCATCAATATATAAAGCCAACAGTAAAAAAGACATTTGCACATACTGTAGTATGGTGCTGTTAAACAGTTTATTGACGGAGAAGCAAGAGAAGAAGAAATGGTGAAAGGCATTGTGGGTAATTTGCTGTGGAAAGTCGGCGCAAGTCTAGTCCAGAGCAAACTTGCTAAAGTGGGAGGATCAAGTCTACATCCTGGTATTTGGTCTCTACTTGCTCAGATGCAGACTTGAGGATTGGAATGGTACTTGGGCACAGACTGATGACGTTTACAAGTTTGGGAGGACGGGAGTCTGTACAAGTACAAGTACAAGTACAAGTAGGGAGATTGAAAAAGACCCTATGTCTGTGGCATAAACACTTCCACATTCGTCACACATACAGAAGTTGGTAGGCCAATCAGAAGCAGTTGGGGGCGGGTCATCAGGAACGGGATGGAAACATGCCAATAAAGCTCTGTTCAATTCAATTGATGAGTCCCGGAAAAGACACTCTGTGATTGGCCAGCTGTCACTTTGAACCCAATGAACTGCAGCGGAGGATGCATATATAATATATATATATATATATATATATATATATATATATATATATATATATATATATATACAGTATATATATGGTCTTTGAGTAGCTAGGGCTAGGTGTTAGGGTGGGTAGGTAGATACTGTAGTATAGTGGTTAGTATAGTAAATAGTATAGTATATAGGGGGGTATACAGTATATAAACATACAGTTTTCTCCAGGTCAATCAGATGGTCTTTGAGTAGCTGGTTAGGTGTTAGTATAGTATATAGGGGTATAGTATAGTATATAGGGGTATAGTATATAGTATAGTATAAAGGGGTATATATAAACGTACAGTTTTCTCCAGGTCAATCAGATGGTCTTTGAGTAGCTATGGTTAGGTGTTAGGGTGGGTATAGTATAGTATAAAGGGGTATAGTATAGTATAAAGGGGTATATATAAACATATAAACATACAGTTTTCTCCAGGTCAATCAGATGGTCTTTGAGTAGCCATGGTTAGGTGTTAGGGTGGGTATAGTATAGTATAAAGGGGTATAGTATAGTATAAAGGGGTATATATAAACATATAAACATACAGTTTTCTCCAGGTCAATCAGATGGTCTTTGAGTAGCTATGGTTAGGTGTTAGGGTGGGTATAGTATAGTATAAAGGGGTATAGTATAGTATAAAGGGGTATATATAAACATATAAACATACAGTTTTCTCCAGGTCAATCAGATGGTCTTTGACTCGCAGCAGCTCAGCTGTGGCTGACCTCTGACCCTGCTGGCTTTGCCCCAAGGGCTGCTGGGAAGTGTGGTTCTCTAGCTGGTCCTGCTGCTGACGTAGCGTGGACACAGTGTGACCAGCCTGGAATATGATCAATATATCTGTTATCAATACATCTGTTATCAATACATCTGTTATCAATCAGGTGGATTTTGAGGCTTTATCGAATAAACTAAATGCTCATTTGTGAATGTAAACGTGTCAGACAATAAATGCGAATACATTATGACGTTCTGGGTCCATATCGTCCACCAACTTAACACTTTCCCCTGCCGCTTGACTCATACTCTGCGATCCTTGTCGAAACCGGAGATTTCCCGCTGTACCTCTCTGCGATGCCCGTCGTTCCCGCAAATTTAATTAGCTTTAATCATTATGAAACGATTAAAAGTATGATCGCTGTAGCCGTTTCGGAGACTTTAGGCCCGCCCCCTAACTGTATCCGGTCGTATTTCCCGTTTGGACCGGATCTAGGTTTCCATATCCGGTCTGACGTCCAGTCGCAGCTCCGTTCGCATAGCTTTTCATTGTAAACAAGTGAGCTGACTGCATGGCCATAGAAGGGTATTTTGTCACGCGTTTATTTATTTATTTTGTAGCCGTTTGATTCCTCTATCCGCCTGGCATATGATCTGCGCACATATCGTCTGCTATGTGCGGGAACGTGTCCACGCGTTACCATAGCGCACAGCTGGCTTTTTTCAATGTTTTTTCATGTAAACACTGGCGGATAAGCAGGGATACAGCGTGGCAACGGATATGTCTATTTCAATCGGGGGTTTTTTATTCAAAAGCTGTCACCGAGTCTACACGTCTACTAGATGAGTCGCGCACAGATTGTGCGGTAAGGACAATTTGGCAGCTGCTTACTACAGCTATGTTTAAAATGGCAGCAAAATTGTTAACGTCCATTGTATAGCGTTTATAGCCCACAAAACAAACCGGTTGTTTGTTACACATGGAGTAAATTCTTCCCGTTTTCACCTCCCGGAGTCAAGCCATCCGTGGCTAACACTTCCTCATCACACAGTGCTGCGTGCCAAAAGTGGCCAATCTACAAGCTCACAGCAGCTCGCATATTGATAGTAATAGAGTATTAATAGGTCATTATGCAGAGTGGTAATAGTAATAGTAATAGAGTATTAATACTCACAGTAGCCAGGTCATTACTCAGTGCAGTAATAGTAATAGAGTATTAATACTCACAGTAGCCAGGTCATTACTCAGTGCAGTACTAGTAATAGAGTATTAATACTCACAGTAGCCAGGTCATTACTCAGTGCAGTAATAGTAATAGAGTATTAATACTCACAGTAGCCAGGTCATTACTCAGTGCAGTAATAGTAATAGAGTATTAATACTCACAGTAGCCAGGTCATTACTCAGTGCAGTGTTCAGACTGTTGGATTCTTGTAGTTTTTTCTCCAGAACTGAAATCTTTTCTTCTTTCATTTTCAGAGTTTGTTGAACCGTTTTTTCTAGACGAGATTCTAACAGCCTGTACCTACTGCACACACACACACACACACACACACACACACACACACACACACACACACACACACACACACACACACACACACACACACACACACAACACACACAAATCATAGAACGCAGAGAGACAGCGTAGCGTCTCAGTAAACTATAGGATCATAGAACGCAGAGAGACAGCATAGCGTCTCAGTAAACTATAGGATCATAGAACGCAGAGAGACAGCGTAGCGTCTCAGTAAACTATAGGATCATAGAACGCAGAGAGACAGCATAGCGTCTCAGTAAACTATAGGATCATAGAACGCAGAG
>NC_137827.1:497500-525000 GCF_963921795.1 Nannobrachium achirus
TTCTAAAGTCTGTCTGGATTTCACCACAATGTGCATGTTAATGGCACACTGTGATTGGCTGCAGCCGTGTGCTGTGCTAGTTTTAATAATGAGTTGTTAACAGCTACGTTAGTTTTGCAAGCCGCCGCCTCCCACGTTCTGACTGCCGTCATCACTGACACTAAACCAGCTGCTTGTCCAATGTGAGCGTGTTGCTAAATGCTCCCCTAGAAATCACTTGTGCAAGAAAGAAAAGCATGTAAATCCGTTGATCCAAACTGTAGAAGACAGTGCGTCTGCTTTAGCTGTACAGCCATGTTATTGAGTACACTGTAAAAATCAAACCTCGGTTCGAAGTGAAGCGGTGATTTTTTATTCTATGTGTACTAGAGCTTTGAAATCAGTGTTCCAGATCTATAATAGTGATAACGTAATAGAGTATAAATAATGTAATAGAGTATAAGTACCTCTCTTAGCGTAGCTAAGGTCTTTTTATCGATGGTCGCTTGTTTCTGTAAATCCTTGTTCTCTCTCTCCAGCTCCTTGGCTTTGATTGACACCTCCTTCAGCCTATCCACTTCCTTAACCAGAGCCCCGCCCTCCTTTTCCACGGCAACCAATCGCTGGGCTTTCTCCTCCAGCTCCGCCTCCTTGGCCTCCAGCTGCGCTCTGATTCGCCGGCTCTCCTTCTCCAGCTGCTTCCTGTCCTTCTCTGATTGGTCCAGCTCGGCACGGAGGCGGGTCCTCTCCGTGTCTCCTTCCTCCCTTCGTCTCCTTTCCTCCCTCATCTCCTCCACTTCCCTCCTCAGCTCCTCCTCCCTAAGCCGCGCCTCCTGCCGCGCTAGCTCTGCCTCCTCTGTGTCGGCCCGCCTCCTCTCTCTGTCCTCCTGGAGGCGCTGTTTCTCCTGCTTCGATACAGTTACAGATACTGTAGGTTAGTATAGAGTTAACTATAGTATATATATATATATAACCTAGTTAACCTGTTTCTCCTGCTTCAATACAGTTACACATAATTACATATAGTTAATCTCCTCTGTGTCGGCCCGCCTCCTCTCTCTGTCCTCCTGGAGGCGCTGTTTCTCCTTCTTCAATAGAGTTATAGATACTGTAAGTTAGTATAGAGTTAACTATAGTATATATATATATATATATATATATATATATATATATATATATATATATATATATATATATATTAGGGCTGTCAAATGATTAAAAATTTTAATCAGATTAATCACAGCTCAAAAATGTATTAATCATGATTAATCACGAATCGAACTATGTCCAAAATATGCCATTTCTTTATGTATATTGTTGCGGTAATGGCATGCTAAATGCAAAGATACATTTATCATACAATATGTAGGCCTATATATATGTTTATTATCATTATTGGTAGGTTAGGCTCCAGTCTCTCTCTAGTTATTGTATAGTATACAGTATTCTCTCTAAGGTAACAATAGTAGATATAAGAACTAACAGTACTGACCTGGTTAAATCCTAACCCTACTGTAGGTAGGTAGGTAGGTACCCTAACCCTAACCCTACTGTAGGTAGGTAGGTAGGTACCCTAACCCTAACCCTACTGTAGGTAGGTAGGTAGGTACCCTAACCCTAACCCTAACCCTACTGTAGGTAGGTAGGTAGGTACCCTAACCCTAACCCTACTGTAGGTAGGTAGGTAGGTACCCTAACCCTAACCCTACTGTAGGTAGGTAGGTACCCTAACCCTAACCCTACCAAGTTAGTTATAGATACTGTAGGTTAGGCTCCAGTCTCTCTCTAGTTATTGTATAGTATACATTAGTATTCTCTCTATGGTAACAGTAGTAGATATAGTATCTAACTAACAGTACTGACCTGCTAGTTGCATCCCCAGTCTCTCTCCTCTAGTTAGTATATAGTATAATATTCTCTCTATGGTAACAGTCTCTCTCCTCAATTAGTATATAGTATAATATTCTCTCTGATAGTAACAGTAGTAGATATAGTATCTAACTAACATTACTAACCTGGTTAAAGCTAGTTAGTTGCAGCTCCAGTCTCTCAGTCCTCCTCTTCTCTCCTCTAGTTATCATATAGTATTGTATCTACAGCAGTAACTAACAGTAACTAATAGTACTAACCTGGTTAAAGCTAGTTAGTTGGAGCTCCAGTCTCTCAGCTCTCCTCTAGTTATCATATAGTATCTATAGTTAAAGGTACAGGACTAGTATAGTATAGTTATATACCTGGTTAAAGCTAGTTAGTTGCAGCTCCAGTCTCTCAGCTCTCCTCTTCTCTCCTCTAGTTATCATATAGTATCTATAGTTAAAGGTACAGGACTAGTATAGTATAGTTATATACCTGGTTAAAGCTAGCTAGTTGGAGCTCCAGTCTCTCAGCTCTCCTCTAGTTATCATATAGTATCTATAGTTAAAGGTACAGGACTAGTATAGTATAGTTATATACCTGGTTAAAGCTAGTTAGTTGCAGCTCCAGTCTCTCAGCTCTCCTCTTCTCTCCTCTAGTTATCATATAGTATCTATAGTTAAAGGTACAGGACTAGTATAGTATAGTTATATACCTGGTTAAAGCTAGTTAGTTGCAGCTCCAGTCTCTCAGCTCTCCTCTTCTCTCCTCTAGTTATCATATAGTATCTATAGTTAAAGGTACAGGACTAGTATAGTATAGTTATATACCTGGTTAAAGCTAGCTAGTTGGAGCTCCAGTCTCTCAGCTCTCCTCTTCTCTCCTCTAGTTATCATATAGTATCTATAGTTAAAGGTACAGGACTAGTATAGTATAGTATAGTTATATACCTGGTTAAAGCTAGTTAGTTGCAGCTCCAGTCTCTCAGCTCTCCTCTTCTCTCCTCTAGTTATCATATAGTATCTATAGTTAAAGGTACAGGACTAGTATAGTATAGTTATATACCTGGTTAAAGCTAGTTAGTTGGAGCTCCAGTCTCTCAGCTCTCCTCTAGTTATCATATAGTATCTATAGTTAAAGGTACAGGACTAGTATAGTATAGTTATATACCTGGTTAAAGCTAGTTAGTTGCAGCTCCAGTCTCTCAGCTCTCCTCTTCTCTCCTCTAGTTATCATATAGTATCTATAGTTAAAGGTACAGGACTAGTATAGTATAGTTATATACCTGGTTAAAGCTAGCTAGTTGGAGCTCCAGTCTCTCAGCTCTCCTCTTCTCTCCTCTAGTTATCATATAGTATCTATAGTTAAAGGTACAGGACTAGTATAGTATAGTTATATACCTGGTTAAAGCTAGCTAGTTGGAGCTCCAGTCTCTCAGCTCTCCTCTTCTCTCCTCTAGTTATCATATAGTATCTATAGTTAAAGGTACAGGACTAGTATAGTATAGTTATATACCTGGTTAAAGCTAGCTAGTTGGAGCTCCAGTCTCTCAGCTCTCCTCTAGTTATCATATAGTATCTATAGTTAAAGGTACAGTACTAGTATAGTATAGTTATATACCTGGTTAAAGCTAGCTAGTTGGAGCTCCAGTCTCTCAGCTCTCCTCTTCTCTCCTCTAGTTATCATATAGTATCTATAGTTAAAGGTACAGGACTAGTATAGTATAGTTATATACCTGGTTAAAGCTAGCTAGTTGGAGCTCCAGTCTCTCAGCTCTCCTCTTCTCTCCTCTAGTTATCATATAGTATCTATAGTTAAAGGTACAGTACTAGTATAGTATAGTTATATACCTGGTTAAAGCTAGTTAGTTGGAGCTCCAGTCTCTCAGCTCTCCTCTTCTCTCCTCGCGCCTCCTCCCTGCTCTGCTCCAGCCTGTTCTCCAGCTCTTCTCGGTCTCTCCTCTCCTGCAGCGCCTCCTCCTGGAGGGAGGCCAGGCGTGCGGCGGAGGAGCGCAGGCTGTCCAGGGAGACGTGGAGCTCCAGGTTCTCCTTGGTGAGGGCCAGGTTCTCCTCCTCGCGGCGGCCCAGCCGCCCCGCCTCCCTGCGCGCCTCCTCCGCCTCCCTCTTCAGCCTCCGCGCCTCCTGCTCCATGCAGGACACCTCCTTCTGCAGCACCTCCCCGCGCTCGCTGGACACGCGCAGAGACGCCACCTAGAGGACGCACAGAGAAGTACGGTCATATGAAGTCTCTGAAGCTACAGGACAGCTCCTTCTGCAGCGCCTCCCCGCGCTCGCTGGACACGCGCAGAGACGCCACCTAGTGGTAGGACAGAGACAAGCACAGTCAACGTACATCCATGAGGTCATAGGAAGTCTTTGAAGCTACAGGTCACATCCATGAGGTCATATGAAGTCTCTGAAGCTACAGGTCACATCCATGAGGTCATAGAAAGTCTTTGAAGCTACAGGTCACATCCATGAGGTCATAGAAAGTCTCTGAAGCTACAGGTCACATCCATGAGGTCATATGAAGTCTCTGAAGCTACAGGTCACATCCATGAGGTCATATGAAGTCAAGCTACAGGTCACATCCATGAGGTCATATGAAGTCTCTGAAGCTACAGGTCACATCCATGAGGTCATATGAAGTCTCTGAAGCTACAGGTCACATCCATGAGGTCATATGAAGTCTCTGAAGCTACAGGTCACATCCATGAGGTCATAGAAAGTCTTTGAAGCTACAGGTCACATCCATGAGGTCATAGGAAGTCTCTGAAGCTGCAGGTCACATCCATGAGGTCATATGAAGTCTCTGAAGCTACAGGTCACATCCATGAGGTCATATGAAGTCAAGCTACAGGTCACATCCATGAGGTCATATGAAGTCAAGCTACAGGTCACATCCATGAGGTCATATGAAGTCAAGCTACAGGTCACATCCATGAGGTCATATGAAGTCTCTGAAGCTACAGGTCACATCCATGAGGTCATATGAAGTCTTTTCTAGCAACAGGTCAGAGCTGGCTTTGGAGAAGAAAGGTCACTTCAACGTAGTGAAGAACCTGCCCACACCTTGGTCTCCATCAGGTTGGACTGCTGGAACCACACCTCATCATCAGTATGTAAACACCTCATCATCATGATAGGATGATGATGAGTATGTAAACACCTCATCATCATGATAGGATGATGATGAATATGTAAACACCTCATCATCATGATAGGATGATGATGAATATGTAAACACCTCATCATCAGTATGTAAACACCTCATCATCATGATAGGATGATGATGAGTATGTAAACACCTCATCATCATGATAGGATGATGATGAATATGTAAATACCTCATCATCATGATAGGATGAAGATGAATATGTAAACACCACATCATCATGATAGGATGATGATGAGTATGTAAACACCTCATCATCATGATAGGATGATGATGAGTATGTAAACACCTCATCATCATGATAGGATGATGATGAATATGTAAATACCTCATCATCATGATAGGATGAAGATGAATATGTAAACACCACATCATCATGATAGGATGATGATGAGTATGTAAACACCTCATCATCATGATAGGATGATGATGAGTATGTAAACACCTCATCATCATGATAGGATGATGATGAGTATGTAAACACCTCATCATCATGCTAGGATGATGATGAGTATGTAAACACCACATCATCATGATAGGATGAAGATGAGTATGTAAACACCTCATCATCATGCTAGGATGAAGATGAGTATATAAACTCCTCATCATCATGATAGGATCCTGATCGGGCCTTTAGCAGACAGTATTAACATCCTCCAGTCTCTTTCTGGACTGAATACAAGGTATTTGGTCTCCTCTCCACAACCCTCCAGTCTGACTGAATACAAGGTATTTGGTCTCCTCTCCACAACCCTCCAGTCTGACTGAATACAAGGTATTTGGTCTCCTCTCCACAACCCTCCAGTCTCAACCTCTGCTCTTCAAACCGCTGGGGGCGACAAGGCCTCCCTGACAACCTAACGCTAACCCTAGCCAGGCCCCCTGGTGGCCACCTGAGAGCAGTACAGTCTTTAAAGAGAGGTTTCACCTCTAGGCTTTATGAGCTCATGTTTTAAATGATGTCTTTAGCATATTAATATTATATTAAAGTTAGAATATTAGATGAACCGGGTGATCTTATTGGTGGTTAAGGCTGTCCATCATCTAGCCCTCTTTAATCTTATTGGTGGTTAAGGCTGTCCATCATCTAGCCCTCTTTAATCTTATTGGTGGTTAAGGCTGTCCATCATCTAGCCCTCTTTAATCTTATTGGTGGTTAAGGCTGTCCATCATCTAGCCCTCTTTGATCTTATTGGTGGTTAAGGCTGTCCATCATCTAGCCCTCTTTAATCTTATTGGTGGTTAAGGCTGTCCATCATCTAGCCCTCTTTAATCTTATTGGTGGTTAAGGCTGTCCATCATCTAGCCCTCTTTAATCTTATTGGTGGTTAAGGCTGTCCATCATCTAGCCCTCTTTAATCTTATTGGTGGTTAAGGCTGTCCATCATCTAGCCCTCTTTGATCTTATTGGTGGTTAAGGCTGTCCATCATCTACCTCTCTCTTCAGGGTGTCTCTGATTCGCTCCAGTTTCCCCGCATCTCGCTCCGCCTCCTCGCACCGCAGCGCTTTCTCCCGCAGTCTCTCTGTCTCCTCATTGGCCAGTTTCAGCTGGGCCTCCAGGCCGGCCAATCGGGCGCCGGTGTCGGTGATGTTCTGGTGGAGGAGGCGGTTCTCCGCCTCCACCTCTCCAAGCCGCGCCTCCCTGCTGGACTGAGCGCGCTCATCAAGAGACCCCGCCTCCCTCTGCAGCTCTGAGATCTGATTGGACAACAACATTTCATTATCATTTAAGCCCTGAGCCCAGTAAGAGCCCCCAGGCACCCCTCCCCTCTCCTCCCCTCTCACCCTAACCCCTGGTTATATAGGCATATGGCATGTTATATAGGCCTATATTGTGTTATATAGGCATATGGCAGACCTGTGTGTCTTGCTGTGCGGTCACAGTGTGTAGCAGTGAGTGTGTACCTTCAGGACAGTATTGTCTATGTGAAGCAGTGTGTAACAAACCTGTGTGTCTTTCTGTGCGGTCACAGTGTGTAGTTGTTGTGTAACCGTGTGTAGTTGTCTCTCCAGAGTGTGTTTGTCTTTCAGAAGCTCCTCCCCCAGTGATTCCATGTCCTGATTGGTCAGTTTCTCCTGGTCCAACAAGCACTGCAACCTCTGCACCTGCACGCGGTAGAGTTAGCATTAGCATTAGCATAACAACACGTGGCAGAGTTAGCATTAGCATAACAACACGTGGTAGAGTTAGCATTAGCATTAGCATTAGCATTAGCATAACAACACGTGGTAGAGTTAGCATTAGCATTAGCATAACAACACGTGGTAGAGTTAGCATTAGCATTAGCATAACAACATGTTTAAAGCTAAGCTACAATCTGACATGTTTAAGTTAAGGTACAATGTGACATGTTTAAGTTGAGGTACAATCTGACATGTTTAAGTTAAGGTACAATCTGACATGTGTGTTACTCAGACTGTTGCTGTCTCTCTGCTGCCCCTGGTGGAAGGTTAGGGTATAGTGTATAGTGTATAGAGCATCGCAGTTTAAGCCCCGTCCGCCCTCACTCCGGTGTGGGAAGTGTTTTCCCCATGCATTTCATCCATAGACATTTCATAAAGTATTTATTTAAACATCTTTTAAGCCTCTGACAAAACCACCCCGGCTGGTGAGGAATCATGACAATAAACATTATGCATGCAACGATTAATTAGAAAGATGAGTTTTTTCAGCTTTCTAATTAATCGTTGCATGCAAAAAATAATGTTTATTGTCATGATTCCTCACTCTAAAACGTTTAGTTCCAATACTTGATTCTGATTGGCTGGTTTCTGATTAGACCATTTCTCCTCTAGCAGTCTCTCCATGGTGTTTATAGTGTATAGTGGTAGGGTATAGTGTATTATAGAGGTATATACACGTTGTTTATAGTATATACAGTAGTGGTAGGGTATATTATAGTGTATAGTGTATTATTATCCTCTACCAGTCTCTCCATGGTGTTTATAGTGTATACAGTAGTATATAGTATATAGTGGTAGGGTAGGTAGATGGTAGATGGGGGTACCTTATCATCCAGCAGATGTTTCTCCTCTACCAGTCTCTCCGTGGTGTTTATAGTGTATACAGTAGTATATAGTATATAGTGGTAGGGTAGGTAGATGGTAGATGGAGGTACCTTATCATCCAGCAGGTGTTTCTCCTCTGCCAGTCTCTCCATGGTGTTTATAGTATAATATACAGTGGTAAACAGTGTACATGGTAGGGTAGGTATGGTATATGGTAGTGGTGTACATGGTATAGGGTAGATGGTAGATGGAGGTACCTTATCATCCAGTAGATGTTTCTCCTCTACCAGTCTCTCCATGGTGTTTATAGTATAATATACAGTGGTAAACAGTGTACATGGTATAGGATAGATGGTAGATGGAGGTACCTTATCATCCAGCAGGTGTTTCTCCTCTACCAGTCTCTCCATGGTGTTTATAGTATAATATACAGTGGTAAACAGTGTACATGGTAGGGTAGGTATGGTATATGGTAGTGGTGTACATGGTATAGGGTAGATGGTAGATGGAGGTACCTTATCATCCAGCAGGTGTTTCTCCTCTACCAGTCTCTCCATGGTGTTTATAGTGTATACAGTAGTATATAGTATATAGTGGTAGGGTAGGTAGATGGTAGATGGAGGTACCTTATCATCCAGCAGGTGTTTCTCCTCTACCAGTCTCTCCATGGTGTTTATAGTATAATATACAGTGGTAAACAGTGTACATGGTAGGGTAGGTATGGTATATGGTAGTGGTGTACATGGTAGGGTAGGTAGATGGTAGATGGAGGTACCTTATCATCCAGCAGGTGTTTCTCCTCTACCAGTCTCTCCATGGTGTTTATAGTATAATATATAGTGGTAAACAGTGTACATGGTAGGGTAGGTATGGTATATGGTAGTGGTGTACATGGTATAGGGTAGATGGTAGATGGAGGTACCTTATCATCCAGTAGATGTTTCTCCTCTACCAGTCTCTCCATGGTGTTTATAGTATAATATACAGTGGTAAACAGTGTACATGGTAGGGTAGGTATGGTATATGGTAGTGGTGTACATGGTATAGGGTAGATGGTAGATGGAGGTACCTTATCATCCAGTAGATGTTTCTCCTCTACCAGTCTCTCCATGGTGTTTATAGTATAATATATAGTGGTAAACAGTGTACATGGTAGGGTAGGTATGGTATATGGTAGTGGTGTACATGGTATAGGGTAGATGGTAGATGGAGGTACCTTATCATCCAGTAGATGTTTCTCCTCTACCAGTCTCTCCATGGTGTTTATAGTATAATATACAGTGGTAAACAGTGTACATGGTAGGGTAGGTATGGTATATGGTAGTGGTGTACATGGTATAGGGTAGATGGTAGATGGAGGTACCTTATCATCCAGTAGATGTTTCTCCTCTACCAGTCTCTCCATGGTGTTTATAGTATAATATATAGTGGTAAACAGTGTACATGGTAGGGTAGGTATGGTATATGGTAGTGGTGTACATGGTATAGGGTAGATGGTAGATGGAGGTACCTTATCATCCAGCAGGTGTTTCTCCTCTACCAGTCTCTCCATGGTGTTTATAGTATAATATACAGTGGTAAACAGTGTACATGGTAGGGTAGGTATGGTATATGGTAGTGGTGTACATGGTATAGGGTAGATGGTAGATGGAGGTACCTTATCATCCAGCAGGTGTTTCTCCTCCACCAGTCTCTCCATGGTGTTTATAGTATAATATACAGTGGTAAACAGTGTACATGGTAGGGTAGGTATGGTATATGGTAGTGGTGTACATGGTATAGGGTAGATGGTAGATGGAGGTACCTTATCATCCAGCAGGTGTTTCTCCTCTACCAGGTGTACATGGTATAGGGTAGATGGTAGATGGAGGTACCTTATCATCCAGTAGATGTTTCTCCTCTACCAGTCTCTCCATGGTGTTTATAGTATAATATACAGTGGTAAACAGTGTACATGGTATAGGGTAGATGGTAGATGGAGGTACCTTATCATCCAGCAGATGTTTCTCCTCTACCAGTCTCTCCATGGTGTTTATAGTGTATACAGTAGTATATAGTATATAGTGGTAGGGTAGGTAGATGGTAGATGGAGGTACCTTATCATCCAGCAGGTGTTTCTCCTCTACCAGTCTCTCCATGGTGTTTATAGTATAATATACAGTGGTAAACAGTGTACATGGTAGGGTAGGTATGGTATATGGTAGTGGTGTACATGGTATAGGGTAGATGGTAGATGGAGGTACCTTATCATCCAGCAGGTGTTTCTCCTCCACCAGTCTCTCCATGGTGTTTATAGTATAATATACAGTGGTAAACAGTGTACATGGTAGGGTAGGTATGGTATATGGTAGTGGTGTACATGGTATAGGGTAGATGGTAGATGGAGGTACCTTATCATCCAGCAGGTGTTTCTCCTCCACCAGTCTCTCCATGGTGTTTATAGTATAATATACAGTGGTAAACAGTGTACATGGTAGGGTAGGTATGGTATGGTATATGGTAGTGGTGTACATGGTATAGGGTAGATGGTAGATGGAGGTACCTTATCATCCAGCAGGTGTTTCTCCTCTACCAGTCTCTCCATGGTGTTTATAGTATAATATACAGTGGTAAACAGTGTACATGGTAGGGTAGGTATGGTATATTATATGGTAGTGGTGTACATGGTATAGGGTAGATGGTAGATGGAGGTACCTTATCATCCAGCAGGTGTTTCTCCTCCACCAGTCTCTCCATGGTGTTTATAGTGTATACAGTAGTATATAGTATATAGTGGTAGGGTAGGTAGATGGTAGATGGAGGTACCTTATCATCCAGCAGGTGTTTCTCCTCTACCAGTCTCTCCATGGTGTTTATAGTGTATACAGTAGTATATAGTATATAGTGGTAGGGTAGGTAGATGGTAGATGGAGGTACCTTATCATCCAGCAGGTGTTTCTCCTCCACCAGTCTCTCCATGTTGGCCTGGAGCTCCTTGTTCTCCTTCTCCAGCTTCAGCACCCGGCTGGACACGCCCTCATTCAGCTCCTCAACCAATGACTGACGAGCTGCAAACACACATAGGATAGAGTAGGATGGGGTTAGGCTAATCCTAGTCACGTGTAGCCAGACAACTATTTCATAGAGTCTGGAACTACACCTCCTGAATGCTATATAGAGTCTGGAACTACACCTCCTGAATGTTATATAGAGTCTGGAACTACACCTCCTGAATGTTATATAGAGTCTGGAACTACACCTCCTGAATGTTATATAGAGTCTGGAACTACACCTCCTGAATGTTATATAGAGTCTGGAACTACACCTCCTGAATGTTATATAGAGTCTGGAACTACACCTCCTGAATGCTATATAGAGTCTGGAACTACAGCAACTGGACGGCCAGTAATGGAAGCTGGCATTTCCGTTCAAATATATTTTAAAATGTAATTTCTCCTAAGCATCAAGCTAAATATGCTTAGATGATTTTTATTCATATTAGGATAAATGTGAGGGATGTTAAAAATAAAACGGAAGTGAGGAGGAGGCTTCACTTCCACTGTTCCAACTGTTGGCATAATTATTGGAGCATGGAAGAGGCTCAAGATGAACATCTCACCTTGTGGGGTATCAATGATCATGAGAAAGATGAGGGATCAGACCAGAACTACTAGGGAGGACCTGAAGAGGACTGGGACCACAGTCTCAGAGATTACCATACCATTAGTAAGATACGACGCCGCCATTGATTACAATCATGCAGCGAGTGCAGTGTAAGGTCCTCTGCTCAAGCCAGCACAGTCTAAGCCTGTGTGAAGTTTGCCAATGACCATCTGGATGATCCAGTACTGGCTGTGTGTTTTGGGTCGTTGTCATGCTGGAAGACCCAGCTATAACCCAACTGCAATGCTCTTACTAAGACCCAGCTATAACCCAACTGCAATGCTCTTACTAAGACCCAGCTATAACCCAACTGCAATGCTCTTACTAAGGGAAGGAGGTTGTTGTGATACATGGCCCCATCCATCCTCCCCTCAATACGGTTTGGTGCTGCAGTTGCTCCAGCTCCCAGCCCAGGTGAACAGACTCATTATGTTAAGGTATGGTATGGTATGGTAGGGCAGTCAGTATGGTTGTGGTGCTGCAGCTGCTCCAGCTCCCAGCCCAGGTATATAGTTGCGACCGTAAGGTCGCAGTTTAGTATCAAAACCTCCACCGGCCGTCACACGTCACACCTTTGCCCTGCTCATATCTGGGCTCGTTTGTGTATTGTATCACGCCACATCATCGGCTGAGGACTGTGTGATGTCATCATATCTCCATATATGGAGACATAAGTTGCTCATGCCCAAATATGGGCTGGTGAGGTCAGACTTAGTGTGATGCGTAGGTTATCTCCATATATGGAGATTCAACTTCAATGAGTAACCATGGCAAATCACACCGTACACAAATGACCCTTATATAAGACCGGCATTATCTACCGACAGCTGCTATAAGCCAACCCTGGCGATAAGGTCTGAGTCGAAGAAATGCTTCTTTCCTGGCAAGAATTGCCCCTTTATACTGTAGGGCTCGTTTGTGTATTGTATGACATCACGCCACATCATCGGCTGAGGACTGTGTGATGTCATCATATCTCCATATATGGAGAAATAAGTTGCTCATGCCCAAATATGGGCTGGTGAGGTCAGACTTAGTGTGATGCGTAGGTTATCTCCATATATGGAGATTCAACTTCAATGAGTAACCATGGCAAACTGTCAACTGCCCGTATGTCTTGATAATTGGTAAAACAAACGTTTGGCCTATTTGTGGAGATATCTCCCGATTAGGGAGTCTTACTGGTATAGTAAGGTACATACAGTCAGTATGGTTGTGGTGCTGCAGCTGCTCCAGCTCCCAGCCCAGGTGAACAGACTCATTATGTTAAGGTTAGGTATGATAGAGGTTATGGTAGGGGTTAGGTATATAGATATAGTATAGTATAGTGTAGGTACATAGATAGATAAGGTACATACAGTCAGTATGGTTGTGGTGCTGCAGTTGCTCCAGCTCCCAGCCCAGGTGAACAGACTCATTATGTGAACAGACTCATTATGTTAAGGTATGGTTAGTAGGGTTATGGTAGATAGAGGTTAGGGGTACAGTACATAGATAGGTACAGTACATAGATAGGTACATAGTCATTATTGTGGTGTTGCAGCTGCTCCAGCTCCCAGCCCAGGTGAACAGACTCATTATGTTAAGGTATGGTAGAGGGTATGATAGGGGTTAGGTATGTAGGTATAGTATAGTATAGTGTAGGTAGATAGATAGATAAGGTACATACAGTCAGTATGGTTGTGGTGTTGCAGTTGCTCCAGCTCCCAGCCCAGGTGAACAGACTCATTCATGCTTTGTTTCTGGTTGATCTCCAACATCATGTTCTCCTCAACAAGCTCTTCTAACCGCCTCCTCTCACTGTCACGCTCCTACACACACACACACACACACATATATATATTATACACTGTCACACTCCTAGACAGGAAGGGGAAACACTTTTAGCAAAGGCAAACAAACTCTTATATTAATGAGGATTCTACAAGCTTGTTGTTCACCCTGGTCCCCAGCAGGGGGAGACAATGGTCATGTTGTCATGGTAACTAGCTGGTCTGTATTATCTATTTTTATTACGGTCATTTCAAATACACTCAAGGTGGCCATATTTTAGGCAGGTAATTGGTAATGTACTCTTTAATGTATGGCAGGAACTTAGATCATTTAAATACTTGCTATGTCTACATTTCAATCCATCTAAATGTATGTAGTCTTAGAAATCAGTTCAGGTACAGTGCATGGTTGTCAGCATTATATCCATATCTTCTTTTCCCTTCAAGGCTCGCCACAGCCAATCATCTGCCTCCATCTCACCCTGTCCTCTGCCTCCTCTTCTCTCACAGCGACTAACTTCATGTTCTCTTTCACTACTGTACATCCATACTGTACATCACTACTGTACATCTAACTTCATGTCCTCTTTCACTACTGTACATCCATACTGTACATCACTACTGTACATCTAACTTCATGTCCTCTTTCACTACTGTACATCCATACTGTACATCACTACTGTACATCCATACTGTACATCTAACTTCATGTCCTCTTTCACAACATCCATAAATCTCCTCCTTGGTCTTCCTCTAGGCCTCCTGCCTGGAGGTTCCAACCTCAGCATCCTTCTACCCATCACTATCCTCCTCTGTACATGTCCAAACCATCTCACTATCCCTCCTCTGTACATGTCCAAACCATCTCACTATCCCTCCTCTGTACATGTCCAAACCATCTCACTATCCCTCCTCTGTACATGTCCAAACCATCTCACTATCCTCCTCTGTACATGTCCAACCCATCTCACTATCCCTCCTCTGTACATGTCCAAACCATCTCACTATCCTCCTCTGTACATGTCCAAACCATCTCACTGTCCCTCCTCTGTACATGTCCAACCCATCTCACTATCCCTCCTCTGTACATGTCTAAACCATCTCACTGTCCTCCTCTGTACATGTCCAAACCATCTCACTATCCCTCCTCTGTACATGTCCAACCCATCTCACTATCCCTCCTCTGTACATGTCTAAACCATCTCACTGTCCTCCTCTGTACATGTCCAACCATCTCACTATCCCTCCTCTGTACATGTCCAAACCATCTCACTATCCCTCCTCTGTACATGTCCAAACCATCTCACTATCCTCCTCTGTACATGTCCAACCCATCTCACTATCCTCCTCTGTACATGTCCAAACCATCTCACTATCCCTCCTCTGTACATGTCCAAACCATCTCACTGTCCTCCTCTGTACATGTCCAAACCATCTCACTGTCCTCCTCTGTACATGTCCAAACCATCTCACTGTCCTCCTCTGTACATGTCCAAACCATCTCACTGTCCTCCTCTGTACATGTCCAAACCATCTCACTATCCCTCCTCTGTACATGTCCAAACCATCTCACTATCCCTCCTCTGTACATGTCCAAACCATCTCACTATCCCTCCTCTGTACATGTCCAAACCATCTCACTATCCTCCTCTGTACATGTCCAAACCATCTCACTATCCCTCCTCTGTACATGTCCAAACCATCTCACTATCCTCCTCTGTACATGTCCAAACCATCTCACTGTCCCTCCTCTGTACATGTCCAACCCATCTCACTATCCCTCCTCTGTACATGTCCAAACCATCTCACTGTCCTCCTCTGTACATGTCTAAACCATCTCACTATCCCAGTGATGTTAATAGGTTTTTAATGTAATGAGTCCCGGGACCCAAGAGGGGTCTTTCGGATGAGTCCCAGGGATATTTTATGGGTCCCACAAAAATTCAATGCGTCATGTCATTTTTGACAAAGTGCAGCATTTAACTTGAATTGGTTATTATATGGTTATGTTCATCTTACATAGAAATGTGTCTGAAAGAAATGAACCACAATTCCAAATCTTACAATTTTAATACTTCCAAATAGTCATGTGACGGTTTGATTTTTTTAATACCGAACCGGTAATATCGGATGTTGACCACTTGGGGGCGCAGATAGAAGCTTTTACCGAGTCTTCATAATGAACAGCCACCTGTTATTTTATATACATCGATAATATATGGATCTTCTCAGTGAGATGATATCTCCTGTTTGTACTGTTACTGCTTCTATGGAATGGGGGAAATGCTCTGCCGTGCTTGTGTTTGCTCTCCTGTACAGAGAACCAGTGGACTGGGTCAAAAACAGTGGATTGGGGTTGCTTGTAGATCGGCTACTTTTGTTTTGAACGGTTGATCATAGAGGGACGTGCCGCCCCTCTATGGATGCGGGAGGGCAAGGCACAGGCGGCCGCGGTAGTCCGCTGCCCCGGCGGACCACCAAATGGACGGCGCCGCCACGAAAACACTATAATCAATCAAACAGTTAGGCAGCCTAGGCTACATACATACATGTCCAAACCATCTCACTATCCCTCCTCTGTACATGTCCAAACCATCTCACTGTCCCTCCTCTGTACATGTCCAAACCATCTCACTGTCCTCCTCTGTACATGTCCAAACCATCTCACTGTCCTCCTCTGTACATGTCCAAACCATCTCACTATCCTCTGTACATGTCCATTGTCCAAACCATCTCACTGTCCTCCTCTGTAAATGTCCAAACCATCTCACTGTCCCTCCTCTGTACATGTCCATCTCACTGTCCTCCTCTGTACATGTCCAAACCATCTCATTGTCCTCCTCTGTACATGTCCATCTCACTGTCCTCCTCTGTACATGTCCAAACCATCTCACTGTCCCCTCCATGTATGGTGATGCGTATCGTATCGCTGTTAAATGTAAGGTTAAATCCCTACTATAAACAGTAGTATTATATAATAGTATAGTATCATATATGAACCACCTCTCAGCAGCAGACTGTATTATATATAATAATATAGTAATGAATAAAATGATATAGGGTATATAATATAGGGTATATAAAAGACCATGTAATGAATGTAATGATATAGGGTATATATAATAGGGTATATATAATACCATTTAATGAATATAATGATATAGGGTATATAATAGGGTATATAATAGGGTATATAATATAGGGTATATAATAGGGTATATAATATAGGGTATATACTGTATAATACCATTTCCAGGTCGTGTAGCTTGGCCCTCAGCAGAAGGTTGTCTTTCTCTATGGAGTGCAGTTTATCAGAGCGCCCTCTAGAGGCCTGGAGCTGCTCCTCCAACAGAACCTTGGTCTCATGAAGAGTTACGTTGTCCTCACGCAGCTCCTACACACACACACACACACACACACACACACACACACACACACACACAGACACACACACACACACACACACACACACACACACACACACACACACACACACACACAGATGTTTAGCTAAATGTTAACATTGTTAACAGTGTGTAAGTGTTACACCACCAGGGGGTGGTATCGTACCTCTACTCGTGTCTTGTAGAAGTGCACGTCGTTGAGTTTCTCTTTACATCGTGTCAGTTCCGTCTCCAGTCGGTCGACCCGAGACGCTCGCTCTCTCAGGGCGTCGACCTCATCACGATAAACACGAACCGACCGCGCCTCCACCGTCAGAGACTGGTTCTGTTACACGCACGCACGCACGCACGCACGCACGCACGCACGCACGCACACACACACACACACACACACACACACACACACACACACACACACACACACACACACACACACACACACACACACACACACACACACACACACACACACACACACAGCAACAATTAGACTCATTAGTTGTTCATTAATTGTGCCAGTTTGACAGACAGAGACTTGTTAAATTGTAGACATGAGAGTTAAATAAATACTAATTAGAGTTAGGGTTAAGTGACATGAGAGTTAAATAAATACTAATTAGAGTTAGGGTTAGGTTATAGAGTTAAATAAATACTAATTAGAGTTAGGGTTAGGTTACATGATTGTTAAATAAATACTAATTGTAATGTGTGATCTATCCCTATGGAATTTATGGCATGCATGTGCAAATAAAAACAAATGTAATGCTTCCTATGGTTAACACATCTGGTGCCAACCCCGAGTTTCCCGAGTTTGAAAAGGTACTACCCCTGTGCCAACCCCGAGTTTCCCGAGTTTGGGCAGTTTTTGAAGAAAAAAAAAGATTTTTTTCAAAGATTTTTTTTTTCAAAAATGTTTTTTGGACCTCCAGAGATGTATTAGTCATGATCGCGATCGCGAAATTGCATGTTTAACCCCCATACCAACCCATTCTTTCAAACATGGCAGCCATGTTTGTTTACATCTGAAGAAAACATAATAATATTTTTTTGCACATGCATGCCATAAATTCCATAGGGATAGAGAACACATGACATTTATGACATCATCAACTTGTGACAGGCATTTCCCCTGTTGAGTGAAAGATTAGCTATTTCTAGAAGAAATATTTAAGGTGTTTTTAATTTTACATTGTAGTTATAGAGGACAATTTTAATGTATTAAGGCATATTTGTCGTATTAGCCAGGGATCCTTTTAAATAAAGAGTTAAATAAAGGGTTAAATGTTCACCTCCTGTTTGAGTCTGTTGAACTCCAGATCTAAACGTTCAACCTCATGTTTAGAATCCATCAACTGTTCAGTCTTCTCCTCCCTGTGGAAGCACACACACACACACACACACACACACACACACACACACACACACACACACACACACACACACACACACACACACACACACACACACACACACACACACACACACACACACACGTACGTTAAGTATAATGATGCATGTGTTTAAATCATGTTGATATATTTCTATCCTCAAAAACAAATATTTGAATATTCCATTATTCTAACCAATCCTTAATTACAATTAATTGTAGCTGTTTTTACTTGATTATTAGAACATTTTATTTTTTTACTATCAAGCCGCGGAATCAAGAATTGTTCTCATCAGAATCAGGATTTTTCTCCGCAAGACATTTTCTCATCAGATTCCTGGGGGGACGAGACAGTAAACTATACATTCTAAAACAGTTAGTTCCAATACTTGATTCTGATTGGCTGGTTTCTGATTAGACCTACTGAGTGACTGTGGGCGGAGCCTCCTATTCCCCATTCAACAGGTGTGTTGTTTCTGCAGCCTGGACGGGAACTGCTTGTTGTAGCTGAGAACTAACTAACTAACTGTTGTAACTGGTAACTGTAGCTTGAAGCTGAGAACTAACTAACTAACTGTTGTAACTGGTAACTGTAGCTTGAAGCTGAGAACTAACTAACTAACTGTTGTAACTGGTAACTGTAGCTTGAAGCTGAGAACTAACTAACTAACTGTTGTAACTGGTAACTGTAGCTTGAAGCTGAGAACTAACTAACTAACTGTTGTAACTGGTAACTGTAGCTTGAAGCTGAGAACTAACTAACTAACTGTTGTAACTGGTAACTGTAGCTTGAAGCTGAGAACTAACTAACTGTTGTAACTGGTAACTGTAGCTTGTAGCTGAGAACTAACTAACTGTTGTAACTGTAGCTTGTAGCTGAGAACTAACAAACTAACTGTTGTAACTGGTAACTGTAGCTTGTAGCTGAGAACTAACTAACTAACTGTTGTAACTGGTAACTGTAGCTTGTAGCTGGGAACTAACTAACTAACTGTTGTAACTGGTAACTGTAGCTTGTAGCTGAGAACTAACTAACTAACTGTTGTAACTGGTAACTGTAGCTTGTAGCCGAGAACTAACTAACTGTTGTAACTGGTAACTGTAGCTTGTAGCCGAGAACTAACTAACTAACTGTTGTAACTGGTAACTGTAGCTTGTAGCTGAGAACTAACTAACTAACTGTTGTAACTGGTAACTGTAGCTTGTAGCTGGGAACTAACTAACTAACTGTTGTAACTGGTAACTGTAGCTTGTAGCTGGGAACTAACTAACTAACTGTTGTAACTGGTAACTGTAGCTTGTAGCTGGGAACGACATTCTGAAAGACCTTGTAGTGAATTACCTGAAGCTCATTATCACTCATAAAAGAAAACCAGAGATTTTCAGTCTCTGCTAAAAAAAAGAAAAATCATCATTTTGAAAAGCTGTCGTCCTCCTCATTATATTAAACTCCGACCCTGGACAGAACTTATTATACGTACAGGTGGTGTTGGTATGGTTACTATAGTAACAGTAACAGTATTATATAACATATTGTACTTACAGTTCTTGTCGATATCTCCTCAGCTTGGCTCTGGTATCTGCTAACTCCACAGACAGATGCTGTTTCTCCTCTTTACTCAGTGGCGCCCCCTGGTGCTGTGGGAGGTTCCTGCAGCCTTCCTGAGGCTGTTGACTGGAGAGATAATCTCTGTCCTGAGTCAGATCTGATATCACCTGGAATAAATGATATTATTGACATAATTAAAACATTTGAGATATGGGTTGAGAATGGATGGAGAAGTGACAGTGTTGAGGAAGCACCTCATTAATATGTCAGAGAGGAGCTTAACAAGACAATGGGACGTTTTCTCTATTCTCAGAGAGGCAGATCTGGCTTCTATTTTTCTTAATATGCTTTGTTGTAACATTAACCTGTTGAAATGATTTTGTAATTACAAAGAGAAATGGTTAAAGGACAACATTATGGTCCAAGTTAAAACTTAGATCATATTATGTCCAGACTAAGCATTGTTTTGGTCAAATCCTTTTTAACCAGAAACCAGTGGTCATTGTGTGCTCAGCTGAGAGGTTAGGTTCTCAGCTGAGAACCTAACCTCTCAGCTGAGAACCTAACCTCTCAGCTGAGAGGTTCTCAGCTGAGAGGTTCTCAGCTGTACCAGAAGAGAATGTATGTGATCTGAATGATGTTGAAAATGAATTTCATTTCATGTTTATTGTACTGTCTATGATGATTTGAGGGTCCCTTTGTTTAATATAATGCAAAACCAAAACCTGAGCTGTTCTGGTGTGTTTCAATGGTTGTTTGATTATGTTTAATTTATATGTTACATAATACATTTATATGTATTAATAATATATGTTTAATTATGAAGACATTCTGTTTCTACAGCCTGGAGTAGAAGACAGTCAAACAGTAATAATAATAATACGTGCTAAAGTCGTTTTTTAGTTTGATCATTGTTTGTGTGAATTGTTATGTTGGTTCATTGTCTGTCAAATGAAATGTAAAAGTCCATATATGGGCTGGGCTTCCTTGGAAGCATGACACTTTAATAAAGAAAAATCAAAAAGAAGGAAAAACAAACAAACAAAAAAAACAAACGACTATGTTGACTGGAGAGATCTGATAAATGATATTATCAATGATATTATTATCACGTCAAGTATATTTAACCATTTATTGCATAAATGGAATACAGTTAATCTTGGCGTTAAAAAGGGCTCTGCGTTCTGAGATGTTCCCTGAATGTTGTACATGAATGCTTGCTATGCAAAACCAGGGAACGCTAAGCAAGACCACCATAGGGTTACCCTAACCCTAAGCAAGACCACCATAGGGTTACCCTAACCCTAAGCAAGACCACCATAGGGTTACCCTAACCCTAAGCAAGACCACCATAGCCATACAATAGCAGAACAATAGCAACCCATTGACATGTAACATAATCACAAGTATTTGAGCTTAGCCAGACTGATCAAAGGTGGAGGCTGGGGTGGAGGAGGAGCTAGCAGGGTGGAGGAGGAGCTAGCAGTGAGGAGGAGGAGCTAGCAGGGTGGAGGAGGAGCTAGCAGGGTGGAGGAGGAGCTAGCAGTGAGGAGGAGCTAGCAGGGTGGAGGAGGAGCTAGCAGGGTGGAGGAGGAGCTAGCAGTGAGGAGGAGGAGCTAGCAGTGAGGAGGAGGAGCTAGCAGTGAGGAGGAGGAGCTAACAGGGTGGAGGAGGAGCTAGCAGTGAGGAGGAGGAGCTAGCAGTGAGGAGGAGGAGCTAGCAGGGTGGAGGAGGAGCTAGCAGTGAGGAGGAGGAGCTAGCAGTGAGGAGGAGGAGCTAACAGGGTGGAGGAGGAGCTAGCAGTGAGGAGGAGGAGCTAGCAGGGTGGAGGAGGAGCTAGCAGTGAGGAGGAGGAGCTAGCAGTGAGGAGGAGGAGCTAGCAGGGTGGAGGAGGAGCTAGCAGGGTGGAGGAGGAGCTAGCAGTGAGGAGGAGGAGCTAGCAGGGTGGAGGAGGAGCTAGCAGGGTGGAGGAGGAGCTAGCAGTGAGGAGGAGGAGCTAGCAGTGAGGAGGAGGAGCTAGCAGTGAGGAGGAGGAGCTAACAGGGTGGAGGAGGAGCTAGCAGTGAGGAGGAGGAGCTAGCAGTGAGGAGGAGGAGCTAACAGGGTGGAGGAGGAGCTAGCAGTGAGGAGGAGGAGCTAGCAGTGAGGAGGAGGAGCTAGCAGGGTGGAGGAGGAGCTAGCAGTGAGTATCCCAGGCTTGGGCTATCCAAGCACAAGGAATATTTCAAGAAGGAATGTAAACACGTGACCACTGGGCATGCGCCATGTCTGGCTATGAAGCTCACCATGGGTGCCAGAACTCGCACCGGCGATAAAATACATGTCAGTGAAGCCACCGCAGTTTTCCCAATGACCCTGAGCGCAACGGTGGGGGCCGATGGGCAATAGGCTTCCCACACTCCCCCGCCCCCACCGTTGCGCTCAGGGTCGTTGGGAAAACCGCAGTCGCGTCAGTGAATGGAGCCGCCTTTGTCATATAATCTGTTCTGGAATATAAAAGAAGACATATCAAAGGTATTTTTTACAATCACTTGCTTTTTGATGTGCACAGTACATAATGAAATAATAATAATAACAGTAAATAATAATCGTTTGTCTCCGAAGTATCGTGAGATTTGGTTCCCAGACAGGAAACGGTGTATAGTCTCGCAATACTTGGCACGTTTAGAAACATACTTTTTGCTCTTTAGATACTGCTATAAAATGACACAGTGCACACATCGAAAATCCACACAGCACAAAAAATGTGTGACATGCCTTCTTTTATTTTCCTGAGCTGAGTATGTTATAAAGGTCTCACTTTTTCATAAATAGTGTTTGTTCATGAACTTCATGTGAGCTGCTGGGAGGCTGCTCCACAGTCTAACACCCAACTTCTGGCTGCAGTTTGGCACCCATGGTGCGACCAATCTGCAGTTTGGCACCCATGGTGCGACCAATCTGCAGTTTGGCACCCATGGTGCGACCAATCTGCCGGTTGGAACTGCGAGATAGCGAAAGGGACGTGGCTGTCTTTACCTCTAGGTAGAGAAAGTGAGCCGTATTTAAAGGAGCCTTCCCTATACTGACGAGAGCTTTGATTGGATTAGACAGTGTGATGTAATGACCAGCTGATATGTGAATGACGAATAGGAAAACAGCTGACTGACAGCAGTAGCCAGACAACTATTCCACAATCTCTGAATTCTATATAGAATCTGGAACGGCAGCTCCTGAACGGCGAGTATCGGAAGTAGCCACTGCTGCACTGAACTGTAGTCCCCTGGTAGTCCCATTGGAAACATAACAGAAGCACACTAGCATAGACAGAGTCATTCTAATGAACTGTAGTCCCATTGGAAACATAACAGAAACACACTCACACAGACAGAATCATTCGAGCAGCATATTCTTGTTATGGGTGTATAGTTTAAGAAAACATTTGAAAACATCATGGAAGTAACACCAACAACACCAGAGAAAGACGAAACAACGCCCCCAAAAATATTGAAAGGAGACATAACACTTCCAGTAGGACATGTTATTGCTACTGCACCAAGGGAGCGGGTGCGTCACATCCGCTTTATCTCACACTCATCGTTTCTATTTCTTTATCTCACACTCATCGTTTCTATTTCTTTATCTCACACTCATCGTTTCTATTTCTTTATCTCACACTCATCGTTTCTATTTCTTTATCTCACACTCATCGTTTCTATTTCTTTATCTCACACTCATCGTTTCTATTTCTTTATCTCACACTCATCGTTTCTATTTCTTTATCTCACACTCATCGTTTCTATTTCTTTATCTCACACTCATCGTTTCTATTTCTTTATCTCACACTCATCGTTTCTATTTCTTTATCTCACACTCATCATTTCTATTTCTTTATCTCACACTCATCGTTTCTATTTCTTTATCTCACACTCATCGTTTCTATTTCTTTATCTCACACTCATCGTTTCTATTTCTTTATCTCACACTCATCGTTTCTATTTCTTTATCTCACACTCATCGTTTCTTAAAAGAAGCTAAACTAACGCTGACGCTTCATTTACATTAAATACATAATTAACAACATTAAATAACCCTAAACCCTGTGTGTGTGTGTGTGTGTGTGTGTGTGTGTGTGTGTGTGTGTGTGTGTGTGTGTGTGTGTGTGTGTGTGTGCGTGCGTGCGTGCACGTGTGTGTGCGTGTGTGCGTGCACGTGTGCGTGTGTGTGCGCGCACCTCAATAGCCTTGTCTCTCTGTTCAATCAGTTGCCGTAGCGACAGAGCCATGTTGCGCGACATGGGGTTCAGCTCTTCCTGTGCAAGCTCCGCCCCTTCCTGTAGCCACGACACGTCCAGGACATTCAGCTGGTTGTGAGTCACCTGGACACGCACACACACACACACACACACGCACGCACGCACACGCGCACGCACACGCACACACACACACACTCACACACACACACACACACACACACACACACACACACACACACACACACACACACACAAACACACACACACACACACACACACACACACACACACACACACACACACACATTTTAACAGTTTATTTATGTCCACAAGGGAAATTGCAAACATGGACACAGATATTTTTGGTGCATCAAAGCATCGTGTCAGAGGGTCAGGGTGGCTCAGCGGCTCAGTAGCCTCACAACCACAACGTCCCGGGTTCGATTCCTGCAGGGGAAGCTGTGGGCTGACTGTATTCCATCAGGTTATTGAAGCAATAAGCCACAAGAGGCCAGTGGTTACCTGTTATTTTATAACGGCTGAGAGGCGTAGGGAGACCCTCCAACCCTATAGACATGTACCAATTAAAACTGTTCTATTTCACTATAAGGTCTGCTCTGCAAGAAAGTAGTCCCCAGCTACAAGAAAGAGTTCCCGGCCAGGCTGCAGAAACAACACACCTGTTACTTGCAATCAAGTTCTCTAGTCTGGCTTCACAACACTGTGGAGAGAAATAACACACCTGGGTTTGATATAAACTGATTAAAGGAGTGGGTTATAGTCTCATATACCACAGCAATTAAAGGGAAACCAGCCAAATCAGAATCAAGGAATGGAACTAGCTGTTTTAGAAATAGAGTTAGATAGAATGCAGAGAGACAGTGGGGTCTTCAGATTATGGTAGAAAAAGTGAGAATGAGTCTGCAGTTGTAACTGCAATGGGAAGCTCCTTCTACAGTTTGGGAGGCAGAAGGGAGAAGAGTCTGGGACGCGTGGAGCGTCGTCCAGGGTGTTTTAGGGAAGGGAGAAGAGTCTGGGACGCGTGGAGCGTCGTCCAGGGTGTTTTAGTCGTCCAGGGTGTTTTAGTCGTCCAGGGTGTTTTAGGGTTAGGGTTAGGGTCGTCCAGGGTGTTTTAGATTCAAGTTGAGAAAGTATTTTTTTACCTCTTGGATGTGAGAGACGATGGCAGCTTGCGTCTCAATGTCCAATAACTTGATCTTCTCGATCATCTCTTCTTTACGTTCACACTGAACACACACACACACACACACACACACACACACACACACACACACACACACACACACACACACACACACACACACACACACACACACACACACACACACACACACACACACACACACACACACACACACACACACACACAGGAATATGATGAATATGATGAATATGATGAATATGATGTCATTCGGTGTAGTGGCCTTCTATAGCCACTAGGTGGTGGTGGTGTATCAGCTACATAATAAACTAATATTATGTTATGTTCATAAAGCTATGTATAATCAGTGGTGTAAAGTAACTAAGTACATTTACTTAAGGACAGTTTTGAGGTATTTGTACTTTACTTGAGTATTTCCAATTTCCAAAACCTTTACTCAAAATATTGTAATTTTACTCCACTACATTTATTTGAAAACGTACTAGTTACTTTGCAGGTATAAATTATAATATTATAAAACATAAATGAACTGGTTTAGCATTATTTTATACCTAGACTATTTGAAAATAGCTGAACTACAAGCTCACAATGTGTCACATTGTGACTTCCAGACATTGCAGTATTGATACTTTTACTTAAGTAAAACATTGGAGTACTTTTCCCAACACTGTGTAATGTTAAACAGTTCATAAAGCTGACATATTAAACAACTTGAGAAGGAATCGATGACATCAGTTTAGTAAGAGTGATAATAGATGATGATCTAGATGATAAGATCTATAGATAATAGATGATGATCCTTCCTGAAACCTGTATGAATGAAAGCAACTCATGTGTGTGTGTGTATAGGCGTGTGTGTGTGTATAGGTGTGTGTGTGTGTGTGTGTGTGTGTGTGTGTGTGTGTGTGCGTGTGTGTGTGTGTGTGTGTGTGTGTGTGTGTGTGTGCGCGCGTGTGCATGCATGTGTGTGTGTGTTCCTCCAGGAAGTGTATTTCTGTGTTTGTTTTTGCATGTCTGAACACAGCCGTTATCAGGCAGTTAATGAGGGTGGGGCCACGCACACACACACACACACACACGCACGCACGCACGCACGCACGCACGAGAGCAGGTGACAGAGAAAAAGGTGTGTAGGAGCAAGATATGCATGCGTGTCTGTGCGCGTGTGTTTGTGTATAGGAGTGTGTGTGTGTGTGTGTGTGTGTGTGTGTGTGTGTGTGTGTGTGTGTGTGTGTGTGTGTGTGTGTGTGTGTTACCTGGACAGCACAGCCCAGTATCAGCAGCAACAATCTGTTGAGTTCCTCCATGGATCTGACTGAGAATAAATATATGATTATGTAAACAACCAGACATGATTAATACACTGGTAAGACACCTCAGGGCAACATGCGACCTCGGTCGCACCATGTCTTGGCCATCTGGCCGGTGATGTATATGGGACCAGTTACCCATATATGGAGACCCCTGCTACCCATATGGGTACCCATATATGGAGACCCCTGGTACCCATATATGGAAACCCCTGGTACCCATATATGGAAACCCCTGGTACCCATATATGGAGATCCATGTACTGTATACGGAGATATGCTGTGAGAGCCCAAACATTATGTGAAAGTCCTACCTAGACATCATACCCTTTTATGCCCATACATGGAGATCCCTGTCTGTAGAACCAGCCACATAGATATGGGTTGTCTTGGCCATATATGGAGTTTGTTAGTGTGATATGTGGCCGACAGCTGTGACCATTCACATACTAAACTATAATAATAGAATAATATTTGCACTGTAAACACTTCTTCACCACCAATCACGTGTTTCATGTTTTTAGTTTGTTTTTTTGTTGTGCAGTGTGATGTCATAGTGATGTCATAGTGATGTCACAGTGAGGTCATACCTGACATGGGGTCCTTGGCGATGTGGAGAATATTAGGAAGTGACATCACGATCAACTGTTGCAAGGTTTCCTGTAGAAAAATAAATATATATAATAATAATCTTTATTTTAATATCTGAACTTATCTGATACTGTTGTACTGACCGGTACAACCACAGTGTGTTACTGTTGTACTGACCGGTACAACCACAGTGTGTTACTGTTGTACTGACCGGTACAACCACAGTGTGTTACTGTTGTACTGACCGGTACAACCACAGTGTGTTACTGCTGTACTGACCAGTACAACCACAGTGTGTTACTGGTGTACTGACCAGTACAACCACAGTGTGTTACTGGTGTACTGACCAGTACAACCACAGTGTGTTACTGTTGTACTGACCAGTACAACCACAGTGTGTTACTGCTGTAC
>NC_137827.1:527500-530000 GCF_963921795.1 Nannobrachium achirus
TCAATGCAAGGCTCTGCCTCCAACACTGTTAATAACATGTTTCTGACCCTGCATTGTCACAACTCTCAATACAAGGCTCTCCCTCCAACACTGTTAATAACATGTTTCTGACCCTGCATTGTCACAACTCTCAATACAAGGCTCTGCCTCCAACACAAGCAGAAACACAAGATGACAGACTGCTGATGTTACACAAGACACACACTGCACATATATTTAATAATTAATGTATAGGTCAATAAAATGCTTTACTTTTCAAATAAGAAAACACATTGTTCAGCAGCTTTTACTTCCCATTATTGATTATGGTGACATTATCTATCAGAACACTTCAGAGACACATCTTCATTCATTAAATGTAGCCTACAATAGCATCTGTAGATTTGTACTCAGGTGTCCCTACCTTACACATCACTGTGTTCTGTATGATTCACTCAACTGGTTATCTCCTCATGCTAGAAGACAGTTTCATTGGTTACTTTTTATTTTCAAATGTATTTATTTTAATTACCCCTCATATTTGAAGCAGCTTTTATGTCCCTATAGTTCGAGATATCCATTAAGACACACTCAACAACCTTATTTTGAAGTACCTGGTAATATACAGACAGACATTGGGAGACGTTCATTTAAGTTTAAAGCACCTGATGACTGGAATAATTTACCTATTGCAATTAGATCAATTACCTCATTTGCTGTTTTCAAAATGTCTTTGTTTGAGTCACTTAAATGCAACTGTTCCTGTTTTTGATTTTTGTTTTATATAATTGATGTTTTCATTTTATTTGGACAGTTTATTTTCTGATTTTTACTTTTATCATTATTATCTTTTGATGATGTATAACAGATGTAGAATGGTGTGGGATGGTGCATGTGAGAGCCCTTATATGTTTTGTCAATGTATTGTGATTGTTATGTGATGTATCATGTCATTGTTTGTGTGTTGAGCCTGAGGACACTCTGGAAGACCAGATGCTGCATCTCAAGTGTTTAATCCTCCAATAAAAATTTCAAATCAAAAATTTCAAATCAATATATCTATCTATCCATCTATCTATTAATCTATCTATCTATTAGAGATGTTACCGATCAATCGGCAATGGATCGGATCGGGCCGATCAAAGCGTGATCGGCGATAATCGGTGGTTTAGATCAAAAGGTAAATTCACCGATCCGATCGGATAGGTGCATCTGATCAACCAGCCGTTCAGTATGCCCACTTGAGGCCATTTTGGGGTATTGATTTCCACAGTGCTGAAGGAATAATTAGTTACTGCTATGATAATGAATGCATAGTAATGCTGGTAAATAACTATAAGGCAAATATATAAATGAATTCATGAGTGAATGAATGAATTAAAGTTAAAACATTAACATTTAGAAAATATAAATAATAACTTGATCGGATCGGTGATTGATCGGGATCGGGTGATCAAACTTTTGTCATCGGTGCTCGGTGATCGGTTCCAAAAAACCTGATCGGACCATCCCTACTATCTATCCATCTATTCATCTATCCATCCATCCATCCATCCATCCATCCATCCATCCATCTATCTATCTATCTATCTATCTATCTATCTATCTATCCATCCATCCATCTATCCATCTATCTATCTATCTATCTATCTATCTATCCATCTATCCATCTATCTATCTATCTATCTGTATGTAGATAGATATGTGAGCGGCCAGCTCATAAGCAGCTTTCTGATTACTCTGAGAACCATGGGTTCATACAACCATGGAGTCCATGGGTCCATCTGTACCCTCACCCTTAAAAAGTCCTTCAATTGTCACTTTATAAATGTTCAGGTACCCTCTCTAGTCTATACACTTACACTTTATGTTGGTTTGTTTACTGATGAGAGAGAACATCTGGGGTCCCCGGGGACCCCCCCCCCCCCTGTCCATCCATTCTGTATGGAAGTGGAAGGTTTTAGGGCTCTTTGTAATGTGACTGACAAAGCATTGCATTGTGTGTGTGTGTGTGTGGGGTGGGGGGGCTGACAGACCCTTCTTGATGTCAATCAATCAAGTGACAGATTCTTTTTATATTTTAATTATTCTTTTTAAATTTTAATTATATTTTATTATTTTAGGAGCATGTCATGTGGCCTCCCAGCATGTGCACTTAAACCTCTCCAACTGATCTAAAATGCCGCGGCACGACTGGTCTTCAACCAGCCTAAGTTCTCACATGTCTCTCCCCTTCTCCGCTCCCTCCACTGGCTCCCGGTTTGCGGCCCGCACTGAATACAAAACACTGACGCTGACCTTCAAAGCAGCCAAGGTATGGCTCCTCCATACCTCCAAAACCTGATCAACCCCTACACCCCCACCCGTTCACTCAGATCAACCAACACAGGGATGCTGACAGAACCCTCGCTAAAAACACCAGGACAAAAATACACTCGTCATAGACAATTTGCCCTCCTGACACCCAAACTGTGGAATAAACTCCCTGTTGCACTTAGAACTACAGACTCACTCCCTAGCT
>NC_137827.1:537500-557500 GCF_963921795.1 Nannobrachium achirus
GTGTGGAGTGGTGTGATGTTGGGCCAGTGGAAAAGGGGCTTTACAGTCAGTTAGGGCCCAGTTAGGGCCCAGTTAGGGCCCAGTTAGGGCCCAGTTAGTTGAGCCAGGCCTTAATTTTCAGGCCTGTTGAGAAGTCTACTGTAACTCTCTCCTCACTGGCCTCCCAGCACTTAAGCCTCTCCAACTGATCTAAAATGCTGCGGTACGACTGGTCAAAATGTTCACATGTCTCCCCTTCTCCTCTCCCTCTACTGGCTCCCGGTTTGCTGCCCCCACTGAATACAAAACACTGATGCTGACCTTCAAGCAGCCAAAGGTACGGCTCCTCCATACCTCCAAAACCTGATCAACCCCTACACCCCCACCCGTTCAGTCAGATCAGCTAAGGGCCTCCACAGACTACAATGTTGTGGCATTTGAGGAGCAAGATTGCTCACGAAAGTCACGACGCGTAGTGTTAAAGAGCCTGGCTGATACCGGTATGTTAATAGGCTTTTTTACAACCCTTTTTACGACCCACCCGACGGTAGAAAATATCTAACATGTTCAGCACACAGCGGGGTAGCGATGCATCATGAAATCTGGTGGTGCACAAACTCTTGTACCTCTAGGACCCAACCCTAATCCTAACCCATCCCTGTGGAGACCCAACACCCCAGGACAACCATCCACTCGTCCTAGACTCCTGAGAACACTGATTGGTTTATATCCCCCCCCCCCCCCCCGCCAATAGCCCCTCCTCTCTCCCCACTACCCTTCTTTAACCCACTTTCACCCTAATCCCCCCCCCACACACACACACACACACACACACACACACACACACACACACACACACACACACACACACACACACACACACACACACACACACACACACACACACACACACACACAGAGTCCCCTCCCAGCCTAAGAGAACAATGCCATGATTTTAATTGTTTCTGAAAAGAGTCGAATTATTAGAATACCATTAAGATGTGTGGACCTACTGTATGTAGGCCTACCTTATGTACAGTATACTGTATGTAGGCCTACCTTATGTACAGGACATACTGTATGTAGGCCTACCTTATGTACAGGACATACAGTATGTATGCCTACCTTATGTACAGGACATACTGTATGTAGGCCTACCTTATGTACAGTACATACTGTATGTAGGCCTACCTTATGTACAGGACATACTGTATGTAGGCCTACCTTATGTACAGGACATACAGTATGTAGGCCTACCTTATGTACAGGACATACTGTATGTAGGCCTACCTTATGTACAGTACATACTGTATGTAGGCCTACCTTATGTACAGGACATACTGTATGTAGGCCTACCTTATGTACAGTACATACTGTATGTAGGCCTACCTTATGTACAGGACATACTGTATGTAGGCCTACCTTATGTCTATGATCATGTACAGTAATACTGTATGTAGGCCTACCTTATGTACAGTACATACTGTATGTAGGCCTACCTTATGTACAGTACATACAGTATGTAGGCCTACCTTATGTACAGTACATACAGTATGTAGGCCTACCTTATGTACAGTACATACTGTATGTAGGCCTACCTTATGTCTATGATCATGTACAGTAATACTGTATGTAGGCCTACCTTATGTCTATGATCATGTACAGTAATACAGTATGTAGGCCTACCTTATGTCTATGATCATGTACAGTACATACAGTATGTAGGCCTACCTTATGTCTATGATCATGTACAGTACACTGTATGTAGGCCTACCTTATGTCTATGATCATGTACAGTACACTGTATGTAGGCCTACCTTATGTCTATGATCATGTACAGTACATACTGTATGTAGGCCTACCTTATGTCTATGATCATGTACAGTACACTGTATGTAGGCCTACCTTATGT
Source organism: Nannobrachium achirus (assembly GCF_963921795.1). Classification (NCBI taxonomy): domain Eukaryota; kingdom Metazoa; phylum Chordata; class Actinopteri; order Myctophiformes; family Myctophidae; genus Nannobrachium; species Nannobrachium achirus. The sequence goes on from NC_137827.1 coordinate 539,392, forward strand.
CTATGATCATGTACAGTACATACTGTATGTAGGCCTACCTTATGTATATGATCATGTACAGTAATACTGTATGTAGGCCTACCTTATGTACAGTACATACTGTATGTAGGCCTACCTTATGTCTATGATCATGTACAGTACATACAGTATGTAGGCCTACCTTATGTATATGATCATGTACAGTAATACTGTATGTAGGCCTACCTTATGTACAGTACATACTGTATGTAGGCCTACCTTATGTACAGGACATACTGTATGTAGGCCTACCTTATGTACAGTATACTGTATGTAGGCCTACCTTATGTACAGTAATACTGTATGTAGGCCTACCTTATGTCTATGCTCATGTACAGTACATACTGTATGTAGGCCTACCTTATGTCTATGATCATGTACAGTACATACAGTATGTAGGCCTACCTTATGTCTATGCTCATGTACAGTAAAACTTGATAGCGTGTTCAACGTGCATATGCACACGCACACACACACCTGGAAGTGCTGACTACAACCTGAAACCAAACAGACAGGATGTGGTTGTCACACACACACACACACACACACACACACACACACACACACACACACACACACACACACACACACACACACACACACACACACACACACACACACACAGGAAACTGTTGATTAACTCTTTGCACACACACACCTACACAGAGATGTTTTGGATTAACTGCAGCGGAGCTTTAAGAGGGCCTAAATATGAGTGTAGGGTTAGGGTTAGGGGGTACAGGGTTAACCTGTAACCTTCTAACCCTTAGGGTTGTAAGGGTTAGGGGGTAGTTAGGGTATATATAGTGTATATATAATAGGGTAAGGGGGTAGTTAGGGGTCTTACATGTGAGTCATGATCTTGTGCAGAAACACTCCATCCAGTAACTAGTATAGTATTATAGTATATAGTGTATAGTATTAGGGGTTAGGTATATATATATATATATATATATATATATATATATATATATATATATATATATATATATATATATATATATATATATATATATATATATATATATACATTAGGGGGTAGGTATTAAAGGTCTTACATGTGAGTCATGATCTTGTGCAGAAACACTCCATCCAGTAGTATATAGTATAGTATTATAGTATAGTGTACAGTATTAGGTGTAAGGGGTTAGGGTTAGGGGTTAGGGTATAGGTGTAAGGGGTATAGTATCATATTATCATATATTATTATATTTACATGTGAGTCATGATCTTGTGCAGAAACACTCCATCCAGTAACTAGTATAGTATTATAGTATATAGTGTATAGTATTAGGGGTTAGGTATATATATATATATATATATATATACACATTAGGGGGTAGGTATTAAAGGTCTTACATGTGAGTCATGATCTTGTGCAGAAACACTCCATCCAGTAGTGTATAGTATAGTATATATAGTGTATAGTATAGTATTATAGTATATAGTGTACAGTATTAGGTGTAAGGGGTTAGGGTATATATATTATATTTACATGTGAGTCATGATCTTGTGCAGAAACACTCCATCCAGTAGTATATAGTATAGTATAGTGTATATAGTGTAGAAGGGGTTAGGGTATAGGGTATAGGGTATAGGGTATAGGTGTAAGGGGTATATATATTATATTTACATGTGAGTCATGATCTTGTGCAGAAACACTCCATCCAGTAGTATATAGTATAGTATATAGTGTATAGTATATAGTATTAGGTGTAAGGGGTAAGGGTATATATATCTATACTATAATTTTGCGAATGTCTGTCTGAGTGTCTGTCTGTCTGTCTGTCTGAAACAGCGTTTCTCCTCAGTGGCTGGAGCAATTGATCTGAAATCGCATCACCATTAGCATATGAACACACCTGACATAACTGTGAAGCCCGTTTGTCACTTTCACAAATCGTATGCTGTATATTAGCATTTTTATGGTGTATCTACTATCTATTCTGCATCTAGCATGAGGCACATCTATTCTGCATCTAGCTTGAGGCAAAATGTTTAACCAGCTCTGTGTGTGTGTGTGTGTGTGTGTGTGTGTGTGTGTGTGTGTGTGTGTGTGTGTGTGTGTGTGTGTGTGTGTGTGTGTGTGTGCAGGCAGGCGGGTGTGTGTGCAGGCGGGTGGGCGGGCGGGCTGGGGGGGGGGAACAGTATCTCTGTAGCCATTAAACGAAACGGGTTTCTTACATTGATGCTCCTACATCATGCAAGCACCAGTTAAAGTTACTTTCCATCCCTCATATACTGTGTGCACAGTGCACATCCCATAACCCACACACTGCACATCATTTTGGAGCTCATATCTTTGAACGGGTAAGGACTAGTTATATTATATTTACATGTGAGTCATGATCTTGTGCAGAAACACTCCATCCAGTAGTGTATAGTATAGTATAGTGTATATAGTGTAGAAGGGGTTAGGGTATAGGGTATAGGGTATAGGGTATAGGGTATAGGTGTAAGGGGTATATATATTATATTTACATGTGAGTCATGATCTTGTGCAGAAACACTCCGTCCAGTAACTAGTATAGTATTATAGTATATAGTGTATAGTATTAGGGGTTAGGTATATATATATATATATATATATATATATATATATATATATATATATATATATATATATATATATATACATTAGGGGGTAGGTATTAAAGGTCTTACATGTGAGTCATGATCTTGTGCAGAAACACTCCATCCAGTAGTATATAGTATAGTATTATAGTATAGTGTACAGTATTAGGTGTAAGGGGTTAGGGTTAGGGGTTAGGGTATAGGTGTAAGGGGTATAGTATCATAGTATCATATATTATTATATTTACATGTGAGTCATGATCTTGTGCAGAAACACTCCATCCAGTAACTAGTATAGTATTATAGTATATAGTGTATAGTATTAGGGGTTAGGTATATATATATATATATATATATATACACATTAGGGGGTAGGTATTAAAGGTCTTACATGTGAGTCATGATCTTGTGCAGAAACACTCCATCCAGTAGTGTATAGTATAGTATAGTGTATATAGTGTAGAACGGGTTAGGGTATAGGGTATAGGGTATATATAACAGGGTAAGGTGGTAGTTAGGGGTTAGGGTATATATATATATTATTATATTTACATGTGAGTCATGATCTTGTGCAGAAACACTCCATCCAGTAGTGTATAGTATAGTATAGTGTATATAGTGTAGAAGGGGTTAGGGTATAGGGTATAGGGTATAGGGTATAGGTGTAAGGGGTATATATATTATATTTACATGTGAGTCATGATCTTGTGCAGAAACACTCCGTCCAGAAGCTCCATGAACATGTTGACCCTTTCCTCTGAGCTGACCTCTGTGACCTCTGTGACCTCTGACCCCAACGGACCCAGCGTACACACCTGGACAAGACATGGAAACATTAGTATAATTATTATTATTTAAATAGAAAGATTATTATTATACATTGTTTAAACCTATCATTAAACAGACAGACATATCTTCTACTCCATTAGTTTTGCACTGTTAATATTTAGAATCTTACATACCGGTATGAGACAGGGTTTGGGTTAACAGAGTGAACATAACTTTATACTTGACATTTAACCCCTTGAATCCCAGCATCTCCTATTCTGGGGGAGGTTCACCAAAAATAGCTGATCTACAAGCACACAACGCGTTGTGAGCTTGTAGATCGGCTATGTTTGGTGAAGAGAGTTGGCAGTAGATGGAAAAAGAACTCATGGAGTAAAATTGATGAAGTCATATTAATTCATTATGAATATTATCAATGTATTCTGACATTGACTGGCATCACATCACCCTAGTGTGTGTGTGTGTGTGTGTGTGTGTGTGTGTGTGTGTGTGTGTGTGTGTGTGTGTGTGTGTGTGTGTGTGTGTGTGTGTGTGTGTGTGTGTGTGTGTGCGTGTGTTCATGTAACAAAGGCAGGAAAGGTGTCTGGTTGACCAGTGAAACAGACAGGAAGTGAGGTCACAGGAAGCAGCTCGGGTGTAATGAGTTGTTAAGAGCAGCTTTAACACTTAAAATGTTTTATTAATTACAATAAGAGTTAAATGATGTTCAGTAACAGTGTTAAATAGCTCTATATTGTGACAGTAATCATTGCTATAGAGTGTTCAGTAACAGTGTTAAATAGCTCTATATTGTGACAGTAATCATTGCTATAGAGTGTTTGTTCAGTAACAGTGTTAAATAGCTCTATATTGTGACAGTAATCATTGCTATATAGTGTTTGTTCAGTAACAGTGTTAAATAGCTCTATATTGTGACAGTAATCATTGCTATAGAGTGTTTGTTCAGTAACAGTGTTAAATAGCTCTATATTGTGACAGAAATCATTGCTATAGTGTTCAGTAACAGTGTTAAATAGCTCTATATTATGACAGTAATCATTGCTATAGAGTGTTTGTTCAGTAACAGTGTTAAATAGCTCTATATTGTGACAGTAATCATTGCTATAGAGTGTTCAGTAACAGTGTTAAATAGCTCTATATTGTGACAGTAATCATTGCTATAGTGTTTGTTCAGTAACAGTTATCATGTTATGACAGAGTAATAACCTAGCCTTGATGATCATGCATTATTTATAGATCAGCAGGTTCATCTGATTACCAGGCATCCTATAGTTTCATGTACTTTATATTTACTGACATAATAATGTTTAGACAGATGATCCTAGTGATCCTATAGTTTACTGAGACGCTACGCTGTCTCTCTGCGTTCTATGATCCTATAGTGTACTGAGACGCTACACTGTCTCTCTGCGTTCTATGATCCTATAGTTTACTGAGACGCTACGCTGTCTCTCTGCGTTCTATGATCCTATAGTTTACTGGGACGCTACGCTGTCTCTCTGCATTCTATGATCCTATAGTTTACTGAGCCGCTGCGCTGTCTCTCTGCGTTCTATGATCCTATAGTTTACTGAGACGCTACGCTGTCTCTCTGCGTTCTATGATCCTATAGTTTACTGAGACGCTACGCTGTCTCTCTGCGTTCTATGATCCTATAGTTTACTGAGACGCTACGCTGTCTCTCTGCATTCTATGATCCTATAGTTTACCGAGACGCTACGCTGTCTCTCTGCATTCTATGATCCTATAGTTTACTGAGACGCTACGCTGTCTCTCTGCATTCTATGATCCTATAGTTTACTGAGACGCTACGCTGTCTCTCTGCGTTCTATGATCCTATAGTTTACTGTCTCTCTGCGTTCTATGATCCTATAGTTTACTGTCTCTCTGCATTCTATGATCCTATAGTTTACTGAGACGCTACGCTGTCTCTCTGCATTCTATGATCCTATAGTTTACTGTCTCTCTGCGTTCTATGATCCTATAGTTTACTGTCTCTCTGCATTCTATGATCCTATAGTTTACTGAGACGCTACGCTGTCTCTCTGCGTTCTATGATCCTATAGTTTACTGTCTCTCTGCGTTCTATGATCCTATAGTTTACTGAGACGCTACGCTGTCTCTCTGCGTTCTATGATCCTATAGTTTACTGTCTCTCTGCGTTCTATGATCCTATAGTTTACTGTCTCTCTGCGTTCTATGATCCTATAGTTTACTGAGACGCTACGCTGTCTCTCTGCGTTCTATGATCCTATAGTTTACTGAGACGCTACGCTGTCTCTCTGCGTTCTATGATCCTATAGTTTACTGAGACGCTACGCTGTCTCTCTGCGTTCTATGATCCTATAGTTTACTGAGACGCTATGCTGTCTCTCTGCGTTCTATGATCCTATAGTTTACTGAGACGCTACGCTGTCTCTCTGCGTTCTATGATCCTATAGTTTATTGAGACGCTACGCTGTCTCTCTGCGTTCTATGATCCTATAGTTTACTGAGACGCTACGCTGTCTCTCTGCGTTCTATGATCCTATAGTTTACTGAGACGCTACACTGTCTCTCTGATAAATGATGAGATGGTATAGTGTAAAGTTATAGAATAATAATTATTGAGTTAAACGGAGATGCTCCAACTTGTATCATGTGCACAAATAAAGATCATAAAGTCTAATGTAGATGGTGAAAGTCACAGCCTGTGTGTGTGTGTGTGTGTGTGTGTGTGTGTGTGTGTGTGTGTGTGTGTGTGTGTGTGTGTGTGTGTGTGTGTGTGTGTGTGTGTGTGTACTAATAGTGTGTAGTTTCAGTCAATTTTCTACTTGACTGACCTAGATCTAGTTCTGATCTGCATCCATGACCCCCCCCCCCCCCCACACACACACAGACAGAGACAGTGTGTGTGTGTGTGTGTGTGTGTGTGTGTGTGTGTGTGTGTGTGTGTGTGTAATGTATTGTCTATGTGTGTGTGTAGCAGTGTGTAACTCACCCACACCACCAGAGGAGACTCCATGAAAGTCTTCAGTTTCTCAGAAACTGTTTTTTCTTCCATTTTGTTTTAAAAACTTTAAAACAAAAATAATTAAAACTAAACTGACGATCTTTCATTCATCGCGCACGCACACACATTCATTCATTACGCACGCACGCACGTACACGCACGCGCGCATGTACACACACACACACACACACACACACACTATTGTCTCGCGCCGCGGTGTTTTTTTTAATTTCCTCCTGTTTAAAAATAAAGGGATAAAAAAATAAATGATTCCAGTGAATTAAAGTGGTTTCCGGTTCAGTCTTAATGAGTTCTTCATTAATTTAAATGTTAATTAAATTAATTAAAGACTAAAAACTACTTTAGCTTTCAGCCTCGTTGCCAAGGAGATCCAGCAGCGCCACAAAGACCGCAAAGTGAGCCAAACTGACGTGAAAGTGAGAAAACGCGGCGGCGGCGACACTTTACGACCTTAGTTTAACTTTAAACGTGTTAAATATGAAGATAATAAACATTAATAAAGTCTTAATGAAGAGCTTTGATGTTTCCTCTGTTCGTTACATTGTTTCCATCTTCAACCTGACCCGGGGGCGGGGCCACCGTGACTGACAACACTCTCAGCCAATCGTAGCCTCCGGCCTGTCCTACAAACCAACCAATCAGCATCCACACACTGTGACTGACGTCATCGTCACCGTACCCTTACAAATAAATAAATAAATAAATAAATAAATAAAACTCTTTAAAAGTGAAAATGTCAATGATGTCATTAATTCATAATTGTTTTATGATGTCATTAATTCATAATGGTTTTATTCACTTATTAAAGCTGCGACCAGGAAATTGTTTCAATCAATAAAAGTGGTATCAAAGGAATTGACTAATTGAATATTTTATTAACAGTTCAGTTCACTGTTAGGATTTAAACCTTGTTTACATTCAGCTCCTTTGGACTCAATTCATTCAAAGTGACATAAATAAATAAACACTATGTTATAATTGATAAAAATACACAGAACAGAACAGAACTATGCAAATAATATTATAAAACATAATTCCATGGCTGAACTGTGAACTGTGGAAAGCCTTAAAGAAGGCCATAAAGGAGTGTGGATCACTAGCATCCTTTAAAATTGCCCTGAAAAACCACTTACAGGCAGCAGCCGTTCGCAACTGGTAAAAAAAACTAACCTAGCCCAACCCTACCCTCCCCTGCCCCTTCTTTGTATATACTTACTGGTTGTTTAGAATTACTGTTTTCTTTTTTGTTCTCTCATTTTATTTTTATTTACATATCTACTGCATAGTACTGTGTTCTCTTCGTCTGTCATTCAATGTTATATGAGATACTTTAATGGTTTCCTGTGGAAATAAGCTTAGTCTTTTCATGGATCTCCTTTTAGTAGACCTTGTACCAGTGAACTGTACCGTCATGAAACTGTACCTTTTCCTATGCAAACTTCTAATAAAGTCTTCAATCAAAATCAAACTGATCATATGAAATCAAATCAAGGGGCCAGACAACTGATAATCTAGACACTAGTGCCCCCTTGTGGCTCCTTGGGTTTATTACAACAGCATACAATATCAAAATAGTTGGTGAAATAATTATGTTTCTTTCTTTCATGAATGAACATCTTTACACTTACAGTTACACACACACACACACACACACACACACACACACACACACACACACACACACACACACACACACACACACACACACACACACACACACACACACTTTGGTGTAGAGGGGAAGTTTATTAAGTATTGACGGTTCAAGTGGTTAAATATCTGAAAACACAAATTGACATGAATCCAAAATACACTGATGATCGTGCTGTCAAATGATGACTGTATGGACACTCTGAAAAAGTTGTGGGGGTCCCTGCTTCATCTCTCTCTCGACTAAGGGGTCCCTGCTTCATCTCTCTCTCCACTAAGGGGTCCCTGCTTCATCTCTCTCTCCACTAAGGGGTCCCTGCTTCATCTCTCTCTCCACTAAGGGGTCCCTGCTTCATCTCTCTCTCGACTAAGGGGTCCCTGCTTCATCTCTCTCTCCACTAAGGGGTCCCTGCTTCATCTCTCTCTCGACTAAGGGGTCCTCGGCCTGAAAACGTTGAAGACCCCTGCTCTAGACTCTCCAACTTCCCAATGTGCTCAAGAGACTTGGACTTCTGGCTGTCTTTTGCTGAATGAGTGTCATAAAAAGCTCTTCATTCTAACTACTAGTTTATAGTTTATATCAGTAGTATAAGATAGCGTAGTATAGTATTATAATATAATATAATATAATATAATATAATATAATATAATATAAAATAATATAATATAATGTAATATAATATATAGTATAATCTAATATAATGTAAATACTTGTTTACTTCACAACCGTTCATTTAAAGTCACTTCTACAGGTTCATTTATGTGGTCATAAAATAGCCGATCTACAAGCCCACAGGGCCCTCGGATGCAACGTGTTGTATGCTTGTAGATCTTGTATTGTCTTCCTTGGTGTCTCTTCGTCCCTCAGACAGGACAACGGCTCAGTGTCGCCGTCTTGTGGTTCAACATCAGCTCTACACGCTGAGCTTTGAGCTGCGTTTTGATGCAAAATGTATTAAAAAGTTGATAATAGCGCCATCTGGTGGTTAATCTTCCACATATGGGTCGCATTAGCTTATTTCTTAACGTTATGAATTTAACTTTTAAAAACGTATGTTTTTATTCTTGTAATGAACGACTGGTGATAATTTAACACAACTGTTGGATTAATAAAGATAAAGAACATTTTATAACAAATACAAGACGTTTTTACATAATTTAATGAGCTAGCTAGCTAGCTTAGCATGCTAACATGCTACCGGATGTAAACACGGTCATTTTCGGTGTGTTACATTGAAATCAGTGACTCTATCGAGTGCTGTGACTGGCTACTGCGACTGCGCAGTCCCCGAAGATAGCCGATCGAGATCGGCTATTTTCGGTGTGTTACATTGAAATCAGTGACCCTATTGAGTGCTGTGACTGGGTACTGCGACTGCGCAGTCCCCGAAAATAGCCGATCGAGATCGGCTATTTTCGGTATGTTACATTGAAATCAGTGACCCTATGGAGTGCTGTTTCGGCTCCGCCGTCACACAATGAGCATGCGCAGTTTGCGTTAGCTTTAGCTATTATTAGCTTTATTTAATCTTCATGGCTTTTATTAGTTGTTACTGGTTGTGTTGTTCTGTAAAGCATAGAAGATTATTTAATACAACTGTCGATTGAAATAAATTAACTTTTAAACCAAAACACACTTGTTTTTACATCTTAGAGAAGCTGCTAGCTAAGAAAGCTAGCTAGCCTAGCATGCTGACATGCTAACAGATGTAAACACGGTCATTTTCGATGTGTTACATCGAAATCAGTGACCCTATCGAGTGCTGTGACTGGATACTGCGACTGCGCAGTCTCCGAAAATAGCCGATTGAGATCGGCTTTTTTCGGTGTATTACGTTGAAATCAGTGACCCTATCGAGTGCTGTGACTGAGTACTGCGACTGCGCAGTCCCCGAAAATAGCCGATCAAGATCGGCTACTTTCGGCTCCACCGTCCGTCACACGATGAGCATGCGCAGTTAGCGTTAGCTTTAGCTATTATTAGTTTTATTTAATCTTCATGGCTTTTATTAGTTGTTACTGGTTGTGTTGTTCTGTAGAGGATAGGAGGTTAATTTAACACAACTGTCGATTGTAATAAATTAACTTTTAAACCAAAACACACTTGTTTTCATGTCTTTACATCTTTGAGAAGCTGGCTAGCTAGCAAGCTAGCAGCTAGCTAGCTGGCCTAGCATGCTAACATGCTACCGGATGTAAACACAGAGTACTGCGGCTGCGCTGTCGTCGAAAATGGCCGATCTACAAGCTCTCGAGATCGGCTATTTTCGGCGAGCGTCGGCGTCGTACGGAAGTCTTCTCATGTTTTTATTGTTCAACTTGACAGAAAGTTGTCTTATTTTGAAGACCAGCCGGAAGTGCTCTCTTTGTTTTCAGCGCTGACTTAACAGACTTTTTATCTATTTTCACCACTAGATGGCAGCAGAACACAGGTTTTAACAGCTTTGTGCTTTGAGCCGTGAAATGATGTTGTTCTGAATGCAAGGAGTTTAATATCAATAATAATCATTTTACCCAGGGGGCAAACCAGCCTTTTTTTAGGAAACCTGCATTTGCCCCGACATACAAAGTTGTCCACCAGAAATATTATCTATGACCCAGTAGGATCACAACCTATATGGACAACCCGGTCAATTTGTACAACAAAGTCCCAATATGGCCGCCTCAATATTAGCCCCTAGTTTCTAATGGGGGTGAATAGGGCAACATTTTAAACTGAGGGATATTTCCACGAAACTTCACAGGTTGATCAATGGTATACATATGAACATTTTTTGTATTGAAAGTTTCCATGAAATCCAATATGGCCGCCACAATATGGCCGCCATAATGTAAGGACCCAGAAAATAGGTTTTGCCTCTAACTTTTGAACCAGATGAGCTAGAAACGCAAACTTGGTGTCTATTTCATGGTGTCTGACCATGGGAGACTCAATGGAATAGCTAATTTTATTATTGGGTGTGTCTGGATCTTTATTGTGCATATTTGCAAGATGGTGGACTCCCAAAATAGAGCTTTAACATAATTTCTACCATGATTGTTGACTGCTTTTGCAAATACAAGCAATATGAATCCATTTGCTAAGATTTATGGCACAGAAGGGACTTATACCTGTATAATTCTTGAGTTTGCATGTTGTCAAAATGGCTGTAAACGAGATATTATATTTCCTGTCCGATTCTACTGTATGTAGTTGTAGCAATGACTTCAGATAAAATCAGAGACCAAAACAATGTATCTTAGAAATTCTTTTTTAATTTAAAAAAAAAGAAAAAAAGAGAGAGATTATCTCAATGAAATGAATGCAACTGCCTTTTTGGGTCTTTCACACATAGACATGCACATGCTTTCCAACAACTTCAGCTTCAGGGAAATTATAATGAACACATGATTAAAACAGGCTGCATTATAATGCAAATAATTGCTAGTCACTATCACTGTCATGTGTACCTATCCTGCTGCATCTTGTCTCCAGTCCTTGGCAACGACACCCCAAGTAGCATGCAATTCCCTTCTTCGCACATGAACAGTTTTTCTGGCAGCCTTTGATACATGATATTGCCTTGTGCATTGATATAGGCCAGGCTGGCTCTGTAGATGGACAGGGGACTGCCTTCCCATCACTGAGAGACCATCCATATTCAGTGAAGCAAGGGATGTCTGGCTTCGCGATGTGTGCAGTTTTATCTATTATGGCTGCTAGAGCAGCTCTTTTCAGGTGTAGGCCAAAGGCATTTTCTGTAGGTGGCAGCAGCTTCAACAGGGTTGATCGGTTATTTAGGAACTTGTACACTCTCAGCTTTGCCAGGTCAAAGTCCTCCGAATGGTCAGCTTTTGATGCATATACAGCTATTGTGAGGTCTCTAGCCTGATTCTTGACATCCTCTGAGAGGGAATAAGAGGAATTTTCACCAAACTCCTGAAGTGCAGGGAGATCTAGACCCATGCTGGTCTTGAACCATGCCTTCTTTCCAGTGAAAAGGGGATAGCTGGTGGTATCTCTGCCACTCAGGCTGTGAATAAAGGGCAGGGCACGACACTGTGCGAGTCCAAGGGCTGAGACCATGTGATGGATAGGAAGATATGCATCCTGCTCTGTTCTCACCCACAGCTCTGGAAGGTCTAGAAGGTGGGTGGCAGCATGATATAGGCACATGATGATGATGTCTGTGTCATTAGCATGGATGACAACTCTGTCAACTTTGTGAGTCTGGACACTGTAGATGGTGTGTAGAATTACCCTTGTGTCGGCCTCCTGTTGTGTTGACTCTAGTGCAGGGACATCAACAACACACCCCTCCTTGATCACCACACTCCTTGTCTCTTCTTTAAATCCTCCACTCAGGTAAAGATGGGTTGTACCAAGAGCAGACTTAAGTGTCTCATTTTGACACCCTTCTTCACAGAGGAATCTTAGAAGGTTTACTCTGTTTTCAGAGACAGCAAAAACCACCAGCTATCCCTTTTTCACTGGAAAGAAGGCATGGTTCAAGACCAGCATGGGTCTAGATCTCCCTGCACTTCAGAAGTTTGGTGAAAATTCTTCTTATTCCCTCTCAGAGGATGTCAAGAATCAGGCTAGAGACCTCACAATAGCTGTATATGCATCAAAAGCTGACCATTCGGAGGACTTTGACCTGGCAAAGCTGAGAGTGTACAAGTTCCTAAATAACCGATCAACCCTGTTGAAGCTGCTGCCACCTACAGAAAATGCCTTTGGCCTGCACCTGAAAAGAGCTGCTCTAGCAGCCATAATAGATACAACTGCACACATCGCGAAGCCAGACATCCCTTGCTTCACTGAATATGGATGGTCTCTCAGTGATGGGAAGGCAGTCCCCTGTCCATCTACAGAGCCAGCCTGGCCTATATCAATGGACAAGGCAATATCATGTAGCTGTATCAAAGGCTGCCAGAAAAACTGTTCATGTGCGAAGAAGGGAATTGCATGCTACTTGGGGTGTCGTTGCCAAGGACTGGAGACAAGATGCAGCAGGATAGGTACACATGACAGTGATAGTGACTAGCAATTATTTGCATTATAATGCAGCCTGTTTTAATCATGTGTTCATTATAATTTCCCTGAAGCTGAAGTTGTTGGAAAGCATGTGCATGTCTATGTGTGAAAGACCCAAAAAGGCAGTTGCATTCATTTCATTGAGATAATATCTCTCTTTTTTCTTTTTTTTAATTAAAAAATAATTTCTAAGATACATTGTTTTGGTCTCTGATTTTATCTGAAGTCATTGCTACAACTACATACAGTAGAATCGGACAGGAAATATAATATCTCGTTTACAGCCATTTTGACAACATGCAAACTCAAGAATAATACAGGTATAAGTCCCTTCTGTGCCATAAATCTTAGCAAATGGATTCATATTGCTTGTATTTGCAAAAGCAGTCAACAATCATGGTAGAAATTATGTTAAAGCTCTATTTTGGGAGTCCACCATCTTGCAAATATGCACAATAAAGGTCCAGACACACCCAATAATAAAATTAGCTATTCCATTGAGTCTCCCATGGTCAGACACCATGAACTAGACACCAAGTTTGCGTTTCTAGCTAATCTGGTTCAGAAGTTAGAGGCAAAACCTATTTTCTGGGTCCTTACATTATGGCGGCCATATTGTGGCGGCCATATTGGATTTCATGGAAACTTGCAATACAAAAAATGTTCATATGTATTCCATTGATCAACCTGTGAAGTTTCGTGGAAATATCCCTCAGTTTAAAATTTTGCCCTATGCACCCCCCATTAAAACTAATAGGGGGTAATATTGAGGCGGCCATATTGGACTTTGTTGTACAAATTGACCGGGTTGTCCATATAGGTTGTGATCCTACTGGGTCATAGATAATATTTCTGGTGGACAACTTTGTATGTCGGGGCAAATGCAGCACACCTTCCTTTGCCCCCTGGGTATTTATATATAAATATAGATTATAATTATTAATATATAATGTTATAATTATAATACTAATAAAATGATGTTGTTCTGAATGCAAGGAGTTTAATATCAATAATAATCATTTATATATAAATATAGATTATAATTATTAATATATAATATTATAATTATAATACTAATAAACTAATGTTGTTCTGAATGCAAGGAGTCTGTGGGGATGAGAGGAGTTTAATATCAATAATAATCATTTATATATAAATATAGATTATAATTATAAAAATAGATATCTGTCCAAAATAGTTACTTTTCAAGGAAATAAAATAAGAAAAAGAAAAAAAGAGGGGAAGGATAGCTACGTTTTAGTACTGTACTCAAATACAATGTTTAGGTATTTGCACTTTACCAATTTCCAATACTATTACTTATTGTACTTTTACTCCACTACATTTAGTAGTGAAAATAGCTGATCTACAAGCTCACAATCCGTCGCATCGCTTCCTAGAGTTGTCCTGCTATTTTCAAACATTTTGTACTTTTGCTTTTGGTACTTTTAAAGTAGACAACTTTTTGATGCCAATTCTTTCATTATTTTATTCAAGTACATTTTGAATTCCAGACTTTTACTTGTAACTTTATTTTTCCTTCTTCTGCCTGTCTGTCTGCTTAAATGATGCTATTGCAATAAACTTAATTGTCTCCACCAGCCGAAGGCAGGGAGAGACTATGTTTTCGCCTCCGTCCGTCCGTCCGTCCGTCCATCCGTCCGTCCGTCCGTCCGTGTGTGTGTGTGTGTGTGTGTGTGTGTGTGTGTCCGTCCACAAAGTTTGTTACCAGCTAATCTCCGGAGGCGTTGGCCCGGTCGCTGCCAAACTGAGCGTACACACTCCCTGGATGCCAATTCAGAACCTCTGCCCCACATTCTTCACATGGGCCTGTTCTAGCGCCACCAGGAGGCCAATTTGTGCAACACTACCTTTTGGCCAGTACTCCTACAGATTTTGTCCAAAAATCACGCAAGCAAATCGGTAGACAGTATCTCTACAGAAATGTGATCGACATGGATCTTTCTGATTGTCCATATTCCATCCTGATTGGCTGAGATTGGCTTTCAAAGTTTGTAAGATTGGTCAGTTTTGAACAAAATGCCTCAAATCACGAACACAGCATGCAATTTTTATGGAATTGTGCACGCACATTCCCACTAGGCAGAGGAAGAAATGCCACTTCAAACTTTTCAAATCAGCCTCATGGTGGCGCTATAACAGGCTGCCTGGCCTGGTGGAGACCTGTGCTCGGAAGAGCACTGTTTCTAGTTCAGCCTTGTTTCATAATTAATTACCACATGTTTCATAATTACCACATGCTATTAGCATGAAAAAAGTACACTTTTCATCTCTGCCACCAGCAGGCAATAAAAGCTTTATTATTGTACATGTACATATTGTATAGTTACAATAATCTGTATTATTGTACATTCATAATATTGTATCATTAAGTTAAGCAATGATTTCATGAAAGGAAGCCAGTTTCATTTGCACCCAGCAGGTGGCAGCAGGGAGCTCAACAGCAATACAAAGGTGCAGGATAATAAAGTCATAATAATAATAAAGTCATAATAATAATAAATAGAATTAGAATGCTTATAATAAACAATAATAAAACATTAATAAAACATTAATAAACAATAATATTTTATGGTATTCTTTTTTCAGACAATCTGATTCTATTCACACTGTACCAGATCTACAAGCTCACACACTGAGCTTGTAGATCTGCTGTGACAGTGTTGAAGTATGTCTGATGTTTTGTGAACGAATGAAAACCATATAAAATTAAAACAAGTGAAAATAAAAATAATCTTTCTGTCTATTTTTTCCCCATTTCATTTTGATCCATTTATTCACTTTCTCTCTCTCTCTCTCTCTCTCTCTCACTCTCACTCTCACTCTCACTCGCTCTCTCTCTCTCTCTCTCTCTCTCTCTCTCTCTCTCTCTCTCTCTCTCTCTCTCACTCTCACTCTCACTCTCACTCTCTCTCTAACCCCAACCCTTTCTTTGTTGCTGTTGTCGTCTGAATGGATTTCAATTTGGTGCTTTCTCCTGGAAACGCCGTCGTCTGAACGCCGGCTAGGTCTCTCTGTTTCTCAGCTTCTCTCTCTCTCTCTCTCTCTCTCTCTGTCTCTCCCTTCCAGTCTTCTACGCCAGTGACCGTTGTCTGGGCTTGATCCTGGGATAGAGCTGAAGACAGACAGACAGACAGACAGACAGACAGACAGACAGACAGACAGACAGACAGATCATTAATATTCATAGTTCTTTTAAATATTTCAACTCAGAATAACCACATGTGCTTAGATTGACTTTTAGTTTGGCGGTGAAGCGCTGCTGTGATCATACAGATTATCTGCTCGAACATGAGACATAATCTGATATCACAAACCCCCCCCCCCCCCCCCCCCGAGCAAAGCATGATATACAGATGACATAATACTGGCCATGATACTGACAACATGATACTGATGGTCAAACATGGTTAACATAAGGAATGAATAAATTATCATTATCATATTCACCCCCAGCAGGTTTCGGGGGGCGTATCCCTGGCGCTCGTTAAGCCCCGCCCACCACCACTCCGTCTCCGTGTCGTCATGGCGACGCAGCACGGTGAGGGCGTCGCCCTCGCTGAAGGACAGCTCATCGGCATGCTGGGAAGTGTAGTCCCACAGAGCATAGACCACGCCCTTATTCATCACTCCCATCTTCTCCTGGACACCTGCACGGACAGACCATAATATCCATCACCCCGGTAACAGTCTTACCCAGGCACGTGCACACATCAAAGGGGGCTTGAGCCCCTGCCCTTTTATCTCTCAGTAAAAAGTGTCCTCTCCAGACCATGAATGCAGTTTTCACTATGGTCAAAGAAATGCAAACGCCATATTTCCATGCCATACCTGAAGGCAGCGTTCAAGAGAATTGCCTTGTTATGCTTAGTTTAGTGTGGTGTCAAGCACTGAACATAAACGGTTGTGAGCTTGGGGGTCGGCTATTTTCAATATTGTCACCAAAAGCTGCTGTGGACAGCAGACCATGTCTTAGAATCATAACAGACTTTGGGTACGGATGTGGATTCTATCATATCTAGAAGCTTGTTCATAAACTGATCACAGTGTTCTAACAATCACTGGATTCTATCATATCTAGAAGCTTGTTCATAAACTGACCACAGAGTTCTAACAATCACTGGATTCTATCATATCTAGAAGCTTGTTCATAAACTGACCACAGAGTTCTAACAATCACTGGATTCTATCATATCTAGAAGCTTGTTCATAAACCGACCACAGTGTTCTAACAATCACTGGATTCTATCATATGTAGAAGCTTGTTCATAAACCGACCACAGTGTTCTAACAATCACTGGATTCTATCATATGTAGAAGCTTGTTCATAAACTGACCACAGTGTTCTAACAATCACTGGATTCTATCATATCTAGAAGCTTGTTCATAAACTGACCACAGTGTTCTAACAATCACTGGATTCTATCATATCTAGAAGCTTGTTCATAAACTGATCACAGTGTTCTAACAATCACTGGAAGGACAAAGACCAAACAAGAGTCTAAATATTGCTCTGTTTCAGCTTGTCTGTCATGAACCATCAACTCTGTTAAATTAGTTTCCCTGTCAATTCATTGGAATTTGTGGATTCAAATACAGAATTAAAAGTGTGTGTGTGTGTGTGTGTGTGTGTGTGTGTGTGTGTGTGTGTGTGTGTGTGTGTGTGTGTGTGTGTGTGTGTGTGTGTGAGTGCACTCCTCTCACAATACAGTAACTGTGAACACTGTGTGTGTGTGTGTGCGTGCGCTCTCACCATACAGTAACTGTGAACACTGTGTGTGTGTGTGTGTGTGTGTGTGTGTGTGTGTGTGCGTGCACTCTCACCATACAGTAACTGTGAACACTGTGTGTGTGTGCGTGCGCTCTCACCAAACAGTAACTGTGAACACTGTGTGTGTGTGTGTGTGTGTGTGTGCTCTCACCATACAGTAACTGTGAACACTGTGTGTGTGTGTGTGTGTGTGTGTGTGTGTGTGTGTGTGTGTGCTCTCACCATACAGTAACTGTGAACACTGAGTGTGTGTGCG
>NC_137827.1:562500-590000 GCF_963921795.1 Nannobrachium achirus
TTATCTATTCTGCATCTAGCATGAGGCAACATGTTTAACCAGCTGTGTGTGTGTGTGTGTGTGTGTGTGTGTGTGTGTGTGTGTGTGTGTGTGTGTGTGTGTGTGTGTGTGTGTGTGCGCGCACACGTGGGTGGGGGGGTTGTCTGGCCCCGTTATAGATGTTGTCCAAAAATCATGCAGATCGGTACACAGTATCTCTGTAGCCATTAAACGAAACGGGTATTTCTTACATTGATGCTCCTACATATTATCATGTAAGCACCAGTTAAAGTTACTTTCCATCCCTCATATACTGTGTGCACAGTGCACACCCCATAACCCACACACTGCACATCATTTCAGAGCTCATATCTTTGAACGGGTAAGGGCTAGTATTAATAGTTTAATACCTCATATATGACTCTCTGCATCAGGTTAGAGGTAGTATTAGTATGTATTATAGATTATAGTTTAATACCTCATATATGATCCAGTATTAGTATGTATTATAGACTATAGTATATTAATATATTATTACCTCATAGATGATGCGTTGCACCAGGTTAGAGGTAGTATTACCTCATAGATGATGCGTTGCACCAGGTTAGAGGTAGTATTACCTCATAGATGATGCGTTGCACCAGGTCAAACTCTCCCTCCAACGATGCGTCCAACAGCAGAGCCAGAGGGTTGAACTTGACCCTCAGACCGTGACCTGTTCTCTCTGATGACGGCTTCTTTAAGTTGGTACGTTTTACCTGAGAGAGAGAGACATAGAGAGACATAGAGTTTACCTGAGAGAGAGAGACATAGAGAGACATAGAGTTTACCTGAGAGAGAGAGAGACATAGAGAGACACTTAGTAAAACGCCCTAATGGCGATTAGCGACCTCCACAGAGCTTGGCTTTCACAGACGTTTGTGTTGCTGATTTCACCCTCACTCACATAGCTCTGTGCCTCCATGTGGCATAGTACCACTACTGGACTGACAGGGGGGGCGGGGCCTACCTTGGGTGAGGGGGAGGAGCTTACCTTGGGTGAGGGGGCGGGGGGAGTGGCTGGGGGCGGGGTCTGGTTGTTGTTCTGGTCCTCCAGACGCTTCGGCCCCGCCCTGGGAGGGGAGGGGCTAGGAGGGGGAAGCGCTGGCGTCTCATTGGCCATTCCACGGCAACGGGAGGCGGGGACAGGCGGCGGGGGTCAGGGGTCGTGGTGTGGCTCTGGGCGTCGCCCTCTGTAGTTGCCATGACGACCTCCTTGTTGTCCCTGGCTTCCTACGTTGCCATTGGCCGAGTGGATGTTGTCCATCTCAGCCAATAGGCAGCCAGGCTGGTAGAAAGGGTTTCCTATTGGAGGAAAAAATTCATAATTAATTATAACGAGCACCATGTCATATATATATATATAATATATATATATATATATATATATATATATATATATTTTTTTTTTTTTTTTTTTTTTTCTTTAAAATTTTGGACAAATAAAAACTTGTAGTTTGTTAAACAAGCTATAGACTTGGTTGAATGCTTGATTCTGATTGGTCAATCGCTGAGATCAGCGGTGTGTTTATTTTCGAGTCAAATTATTAGTCTGATAATTATTCAGTCTGATAATCCTGTCCCATTATTTCTCCATAAGACATTATCCTTACATAAATAATGTGTTGCATTATGCTAATATGTATTATTATCATGGTAATATTTTAGTATAATAATGTAATAATATTAATGTAATAATCAAACCTGTTCCTCCCTCCATTCCTCCAGCCAACGTGTTGAACCTGCACAAAACAAAACACACCATTAATTAATTAATTAATTAATTAATTCATGCATTCATTCATTAATAATAACAAGCACCGCAGCCATCTGCGCTTGATGCTGACTGTAGACTAAATCAGTGGTTCTCAACCTGTGGGTCAGGACACCCAGGGGGGTCCCCAAGTCATTTTGGGAGGTCCCCATTATTTTGGGAGATGTTAAGAGATTAACTGCTGGCATTTAACAATACCTTCGTACTCTCATATGCCAAACTGTCTCCATAGACTTCCATGTAATTCATAGTGCACGGATCATGCACACCCATGCCTAGATAATGCACCACGTGTGTCCACATTGCTCACAGCTTTCAAACAAAAAAATCCGAATGGAAATGCGTTCAGGCATTCATGAGATAGCAGCCATTATGTTTTCCTAAAATGTAAACAAAGATGGCTGCCATGTTTGAAAGATGGGGTTGCTATGGGGGTTAAACATGCAATTTCGCGATCGCTATCATGCCTACTACATTTTTTGGGGTAAAAACATTTTAAAAAAAAAAAAAAAACATTTTTGAAAAAAAAAATGATTTTCTTTTTTTTGGAAAAAATTCTCGGGTTCCTCGGGCGTGGCAGGGCGGGACAACGGGATTTTTTCGGGCTCCTCGGCCATGGCAGCATATGAGTTAAGAGCCTGTAGGCCTACAGTATGTACTAGGATGCTGGGCCCCTGAGGGCCCCTCACCTCACCTCTGATACAGTAGTTTCTGTATGTTGGGCCCCTGGGGGCCCCTGGGGGCCCTCACCTCACCTCTGATACAGTAGTTTCTGTATGTTGGGCCCTGGGGCCCTCACCTCACCTCTGATACAGTAGTTTCTGTATGTTGGGCCCCTGGGGGCCCTCACCTCACCTCTGATACAGTAGTTTCTGGATGTTGGGCCCCTGGGGGCCCTCACCTCACCTCTGATACAGTAGTTTATAGATGTTGGGCCCCTGGGGGCCCTCACCTCACCTCTGATACAGTAGTTTCTGGATGTTGGGCCTCTAGGGGCCCTCACCTCACCTCTGATACAGTAGTTTATAGATGTGTGGCCCCTAGGGGCCCTCAGCTCACCTCTGATACAGTAGTTTCCGGATGTTGGGCCCCTGGGGGCCCTCACCTCACCTCTGATACAGTAGTTTCTGTATGTTGGGCCCCTGGGGGCCCTCACCTCACCTCTGATACAGTAGTTTCTGGATGTTGGGCCCCTGGGGGCCCTCACCTCACCTCTGATACAGTAGTGTCTGGATGTTGGGCCCCTAGGGGCCCCTGGGGGCCCTCACCTCACCTCTGATACAGTAGTTTCTGGATGTTGGGCCCCTGGGGGCCCTCACCTCACCTCTGATACAGTAGTGTCTGGATGTTGGGCCCTAGGGGCCCCTGGGGGCCCTCACCTCACCTCTGATACAGTAGTTTCTGGATGTTGGGCCTCTAGGGGCCCTCACCTCACCTCTGATACAGTAGTTTCTGGATGTTGGGCCCCTGGGGGCCCCTGAGGGCCCCTCACCTCACCTCTGATACAGTAGTTTCTGGATGTTGGGCCCCTGGGGGCCCTCACCTCACCTCTGATACAGTAGTTTCTGGATGTTGGGCCCCTGGGGGCCCTCACCTCACCTCTGATACAGTAGTTTCTGGATGTTGGGCCCCTAGGGGCCCTCACCTCACCTCTGATACAGTAGTTTCTGTATGTTGGGCCTCTAGGGGCCCTCACCTCTGATAAAGTAGTTTCTGGATGTTGGGCCCCTGGGGGCCCCTAGGGGCCCTCACCTCACCTCTGATACAGTAGTTTCTGGATGTTGGGCCCCTGGGGGCCCCTAGGGGCCCTCACCTCACCTCTGATAAAGTAGTTTCTGGATGTTGGGCCCCTGGGGGCCCTCACCTCACCTCTGATACAGTAGTTTCTGGATGTTGGGCCCCTGGGGCCCCTCAGCTCACCTCTGATACAGTAGTTTCTGGATGTTGGGCCCCTGGGGGCCCTCAGGCTCGGTGATGGAGCTGCGTTTCTTCAGGGGTCGGGGGGCGTTGCTGAGGCGACGACGGAGCACCTCCAGGTCAGAGGTCACTTCCTGGTAGCGCAGAGGAGAGTGGGCTGAGGGGGAGGGGCCAAGACATGTCAATCAAAACCACATTAAAGTACAACAAGGGTTCATATTTTAGATTGTAATTAGAGAATAGAAAAGTTGAGGGTTAAAATGTTTTCATTTACGGCTTTCTATCGTTTTTTTGATCGATTTTACCGATTCTAGGGGGTGGGGGCAGGCGAGCAAGTTGATTTTCTGTCTGTTAAGACCAGTGTTCGAGTTATACTCCCAGAGCTATGGGGGCCCTACATGGGGGGGGGGGGGGGGGGGTCTCGCGCGCGCGCTGTAAAATTGGCGGTTTTTCGCGGTTTTGATCGCGTTTTTATCGCATTTTATTTGGGTTTCCGCGGGGGGTTTTTTTGCTAAACAATCGGGAACGGCACACTACACTTTCCCTTTGCCCCTTTCCACATGCACCAGCCAGCAAGATAGTCTATATAGTTATAGTAGATGGAATTCTTGGTACCAACACTCCAACAGACAGACAACACCAGTATCATATAATCATTCAGTTCCAAAAGCTTTTCAGTTATCTACTTAATTTTACACCACTGTTCTACTACAGCAAGCATTATGGTATTGCTTCCCAAACGTTTTAGCCCGTGAACCAAGAGAAACTAAACCCAAACAAGTAGAATTGAAAATAGCCGATCTACAAGCTCACAAGGAGTCGCTTCGCGCTGCGTTGTGAACTTCTAGATCTGCTATTTTCAGGACCCATACAATGTGTCTACAACGCTAGCCAAAACAGTGTTAGCTAGCAGCATAGCATCCATCATTACTCCAACTCTACTCACTCAACAATTGTTGACTGAGTGACGATGAGATGAGCAGGACGATGTTTAATGCCTTTATAGCCTACATGGTCTTGTCTTGGTGTTCTGTTATATTCCTTTATGCCTGTGTTGTTAATTTCACCACGAGTCCATCAGGGCGCAAGATACGCACTGACGACAGAGTGGACGACCGTTAAAGGCTCGTCCTATGAAAGCCATTTCCTCTCTGCACAGAAGCGCATTTCAAAACAAGAGTCTTTATTTTATTTTTTTCATCTATACAATCGATCATTCAACATGTTTATTTTGAAATTGTCCTGGAAAATAATGTATACATGCTTACGGGGGTTAATGTTAGATGTAATAATAATAATCATAATGAAATACTAATACCTACCAACAGGGGTTAGGGTTAGGGGTAATAATAATAATAAGTGTAATAATAATACCTACCAACAGGGGTTAGGGTTAGGGGTAATAATAATAATAAGTGTAATAATAATACCTACCAACAGGGGTCAGCTTGGTGGGACTCAGTGGGCGGGGGATGTTTTCCACGCTGGGGGGAGGAGGGTCTGCTCCTGCTCTGACTCCTCCCTCTCTCTCTGGCCCCTCCTCCTTTCCTCTGACCCCGCCTTCTCCTCTAACCGTCTCCGCTACTCTAACTCCGCCCTCCCCTGCCCTAACCCCGCCCTCCCCTACTTTAACCCCGCCCCCACCTCCCTGCAGGAAGGGAACAGGAGACGGAGAGGCGGAAGACGACTGCAGCACCGGCTTACCGTACACTGGAGAGACAGACAGGCAGAGAGACAGACAGACAGACGGGTTTACAATACAATGTAGAGACAGACAGACAGACAGACAGACAGACAGACAGACAGACA
Organism: Nannobrachium achirus; assembly: GCF_963921795.1. NCBI lineage: Eukaryota > Metazoa > Chordata > Actinopteri > Myctophiformes > Myctophidae > Nannobrachium > Nannobrachium achirus. The sequence goes on from NC_137827.1 coordinate 568,019, forward strand.
GACAGACAGACGGGTTTACTATACACTGGAGAGACAGACAAAGGGTTCAAAAACAGGGTCTATTTTGCAATCATCCTAGGGATATAACATTTTTTCAAAAAGATTTTATTGAATTTATTTGTTTGTTTTTTCCTGTCCTGGGGACTTTGAGATTAGAATAATTAATTTCTCTTATGTTGTTAAATATGATAAACACAGTTGTGTATAAAGCAACAATTGCTTTTCAATTCAACCTAAGAACTCTGTATTGTTGTCTATGTTATTATTTTTAAATAACAATCACAATGAATTTATTCCCTTGCCCTGTTGCCAACACTGTACTGCATGGACTCACATGCGCCTCAGTGTGGCAGATCAGCCACAGTACATGCAGTAACACCTCTAAAAATAGGTGTGAAACGTGCCACCACATTTACTCAGTGGTGCTACTGTGGTGCCACTGAGGCAGCCAAGTGGTACCACTGCCGTTATCAACTGCTAACCACTGTATGTAGACCTACCTGCTGTCACAGTGATAGATAGAGGCTGAGGGTATGTAGACCTACCTGCTGTCACAGTGATAGATAGAGGGTATGTAGACCTACCTGCTGTCACAGTGATAGATAGAGGGTATGTAGACCTACCTGCTGTCACAGTGATAGAGGCCGAGGGTATGTAGACCTACCTGCTGTCACAGTGATAGATAGAGGCTGAGGGTATGTAGACCCACCTGCTGTCACAGTGATAGATAGAGGCCGAGGGTATGTAGACCTACCTGCTGTCACAGTGATAGAGGCCGAGGGTATGTAGACCTACCTGCTGTCACAGTGATAGAGGCTGAGGGTATGTAGACCCACCTGCTGTCACAGTGATAGATAGAGGCCGAGGGTATGTAGACCTACCTGCTGTCACAGTGATAGAGGCCGAGGGTATGTAGACCTACCTGCTGTCACAGTGATAGAGGCCGAGGGTATGTAGACCTACCTGCTGTCACAGTGATAGAGGCTGAGGGTATGTAGACCCACCTGCTTTCACAGTGCTAGAGGCCGAGGGTATGTAGACCTACCTGCTGTCACAGTGATAGAGGCTGAGGGTATGTAGACCCACCTGCTTTCACAGTGCTCCTGTTGCTCAGAGAGCCGTAGTTCTTATTGGAAAGCGGCTGCAGCTGTTTATTGGACGGCGGCTGCAGCTGTTTGTTGGGGGCTTGCTGCAGTTGTTTGTTGGGGGCTTGCTGAAGGTACATGCTGTATATGGAGCTGCTGTTCATGGTGGCGGGACCCTTCCTGGGCGACTGGGGTCTGGACGACGGCTGCTCCGGGCGCTCGGGGACGTACGGGCGGACGGCTGCGGCTGGTGGGGGGTCCGCTCTGTCTGTCTGGGGGGGCTGGGACAGAGGGGAGAAGCCTGGACCCCCTGGAAGACAGAGAGAGAGAGAGAGAGAGAGAGAGAGAGAGAGAGAGAGAGTGAGAGAGAGAGAGGATGAAAGGATGGCTGTTAAAGAGGTGGTGCCATAGTTTTGTACTTTTTCTAGTTTTCATGTGTCTAGGAGGTTGACAGTACTTCATTAGACCCCCTGGTGTAGTTGTTATGAGCAATTATGTATTGCCTTTCTATTTGGGTTTTAGCTGTAGGCTGCCACCTTGTGGGGTCAAACGTGCCGGTCCAAAAACACAGATACTTATTACATCACAGAATCAACCCCTCCCCTAATTACCATTCACCCAACATACGTGGGTGTGGCTAACTTCAGCTGGGTAACCACCCACCATGACAACCACTCATACCAATGAACTGGTGGGTGTGGCCACATAAAAACATAATGTTAACTCTTTCTGTACACTTTTGTGGAAAAAATCTTCCTCCTAGTACAATCATAATAGTAGATAATCATGTTTTATAGGGGGGAAAAATCATGGCACCCCATCTTTAAAGAGGCGGTGCCATAGTTTTGTTATTTTTCTGGTTTTCATGTGTCTATGAGGTTGACAGTACTTCATTAGACCCCCTGGTGTGGTTGTTATGAGCAATTATGTATTCCCTTTGTATTTGGGTTTTTAGCTGGAGACTGACACCTTGTGGATCAAAAGTGCCAATCCAAAAACAGTGATATAATGACATCATATAATCACCCCCTCCCCTTTTTACCATTCACCCAACACTGTGGGTGTTTTGCTAACTTCAGCTGGGTCACCACCCACCATGACAACCAGGCATACTTAACGAACTGGTGGGTGTGGCCACATAAAAACATAATTTTAACTCTTTCTGTACACTTTTTTTTTAAATCCTCATGGCACTGCATCTTTAAGACACAATGAGGAGAGGGATACACTAACTGCCTTGAGGTGGGCATCGCAGCAGTCTTTGATTGGCTACAAACACAAACACCAGATATCTGCTCTAGAAGAGCACCTACAGGTGGCTGCAAATTGTAAAAAAGTAGAGATGTAGACCAGATGTAGGCCAGATGTAGGCCAGATGTAGGCCAGATGTAGGGCAGATGTAGACCAGATGTAGGCCAGATGTAGACCACATGTAGGCCAGATGTAGACCAGATGTAGACCAGATGTAGGCCAGATGTAGGCCAGATGTAGACCAGATGTAAGCCAGATGTAGACCAGATGTTGGCCAGATGTAAGCCAGATGTAAGCCAGATGTAGGCCAGATGTAAGTCAGATGTAGACCAGATGTAGGCCAGATGTAGACCAGATGTAGACCAGATGTAGACCAGATGTAAGCCAGATGTAGACCAGATGTAGACCAGATGTAAGCCAGATGTAGACCAGATGAAGCCAGATGTAGACCAGATGTAGACCAGATGTAGGCCAGATGTAGACCAGATGAAGCCAGATGTAGACCAGATGTAGACCAGATGTAGGCCAGATGTAGAACAGATGTAAGCCAGATGTAGACCAGATGTAGGCCAGATGTAGACCAGATGTAGACCAGATGTAGGCCAGATGTAAGCCAGATGTAGACCAGATGTAGAACAGATGTAAGCCAGATGTAGACCAGATGTAGACCAGATGTAGACCAGATGTAAGCCAGATGTAGGCCAGATGTAGGCCAGATGTAGACCAGATGGAAGCCAGATGTAGACCAGATGTAGAACAGATGTAAGCCAGATGTAGACCAGATGTAGACCAGATGTAGATCAGATGTAAGCCAGATGTAGGCCAGATGTAGGCCAGATGTAGACCAGATGGAAGCCAGATGTAGACCAGATGTAGAACAGATGTAAGCCAGATGTAGACCAGATGTAGACCAGATGTAGGCCAGATGTAGACCAGATGGAAGCCAGATGTAGGCCAGATGTAGGCCAGATGTAGACCAGATGTAGACCAGATGTAGGCCAGATGTAGGCCAGATGTAGACCAGATGGAAGCCAGATGTAGGCCAGATGTAGGCCAGATGTAGGCCAGATGTAGACCAGATGTAGGCCAGATGTAGACCAGATGGAAGCCAGATGTAGGCCAGATTTAGGCCATGCTTGGCCAATGTGACCCAGGGCGTACAACAAACTTTGGACAAAGGGTAAAAGGACAGATGTTGATGAGCCTAGCTCCTTCCAGTGACATAGTTTCCTGCTTCATTACCTTCATTACCTTTATATGAGCCTAGCTCCTTCCAGTGACATAGTTTCCTGCTTCATTACCTTCATTACCTTTAAGAGGAACACATTCATTCTGCTGTACCTTTAAAGGGGAACATCCCCCTCCCCCTCCGCTCTGTGAAAGGCATCAAACAGGTCGTTGTCTTTGATGTTTTCATTGATAAGAGAGATCACTAACGAGCACTTGACACTTTTATATATGCTTAAAGTGACCTAGTTTCCCTTTCAGAGGACCAGATTCATCCTACTGTACCTTTAAGAGGACCAGATTCATCCTACTGTACCTTTAAGAGGGATTCGTTGTTGTTGTGATGATGATGATGATGGTGGTGGTGATGAAGAGGGGTTGGTGCGGTGCCAGCCCAACATGCCAGCAGCGCCACAGCGTGGCAGGGAGCTGGTACTGCAGTGGAGGCCCGCTGGCTGGTGGCTGGCACTGGGGTAGGTTCCATAGCCATGGTGGAGCTAGAGGGAGAGAGACACAGAGACACAAAGAGAGAGGGAGAGAGGGAGAGAGAGACACAGAGAGAGAGAGAGAGAGAGAGAAAGAGGGAGAGAGACACAGAGAGAGAGAGAGAGAGGGAGAGAGAGACACAGAGACACAGAGAGAGAGAGAGAGAGAGAGAGAGAGAGAGAGAGAGAGAGAGAGAGAGAGAGAGGGAGAGAGACACAGAGACACAGAGAGAGAGAGAGAGAGAGAGGGAGAGAGAGACACAGAGACACAGAGAGAGAGAGAGAGAGAGAGAGAGAGAGAGGGAGAGAGACACAGAGAGAGAGAGAGAGAGAGAGAGAGGGAGAGAGACACAGAGAGAGAGAGAGAGAGAGAGAAACCAACAGTGCTTAACCCAGTTGCTTTTTTGATAAACTTTGACTGAAAGACCTGCAAAAAAACACTCTCCCATCCTCTGCCATCGGTATGTGAATATAATCATTCATAACATCATCCTCTGCCATCGGTGTGTGAATATAATCATTCATAACAACTACTGGAAGCACAGTTCATTTTATTCATAATAATAAAACTGTACCTGTTCTGGACTGCCAGTCCTCCATTCTGATTGGCTCCTACTGATGCCCGGCCACGACGCCTCATTGGCTGAACACGGAGGAAAGTGGGTGTGGCCATTTTTTTTAAGGGACATGAAATAAAGGGTTAAATAAAAAGACATTAAAGGAAATAAAATGTATTATTATAGTTAAATAAATAAAACAGACAAAAACTAAAAACATTTAGTAAAATCAAAACAAACTGAAATCATAAAGAAACTAAAATCTTCTGTTTGACGGTAAACGTTTTAGTTTTTATTATTCGATACGTTTACCCTTTTTATTATATTATTATTATTATTATTATTATTACCCGATACGTTTACCCTTTTGACTGAAATAAAAACTAACCAAAACTAATATGTATCTAACCCTAACTCTAACCCTTAAAAATATAACAATAATAAATAAAAAAGCCTATCTTCATATAAATGAATAATGTTCATTATGAGATGACATCATTTCTGTCTCAGAGGTTCAGAAACCTGTCTACCAGTGACATCACCACTAGGCAGGTTGGGTCATTAATAACGTTTTTTTTTTTCCTAATATGCAAGAACAACTTAAAAAATATGTAAAATATGTATTTCTATCTGTCATGAAACCAATGAAGACTGGGGTTGTCATATTCTTAAGGTAATAATTAAACTTAAAGTGAAATTGAAAACATATGAAATAAAAAATGAGAAAATAAAATCTATAAAAACCTTAAAGAGACAATAAGACATAAAAAGAGGGCGGGACAAAGGATAGAGTTTAGTGACATCATCAGTGACATCGTAGTGACATCATGCATTTCAAAGCAGGGTTAAAAGGGCAGACAGGAAATGACATCGGGGACAGGACATGACATCATGCCGGCTTAGAGGTTAGAAGAGAAGCTGGACCAATGGCTGCTCTTTGTGTCAGAGGTTAGAAGAGAAGCTGGACCAATGGCTGCTCTTTGTGTCAGAGGTTAGAAGAGAAGCTCGACCAATGGCTGCTCTTTGTGTCAGAGGTTAGAAGAGAAGCTGGACCAATGGCTGCTCTTTGTGTCAGAGGTTAGAAGAGAAGCTGGACCAATGGCTGCTCTTTGTGTCAGAGGTTAGAAGAGAAGCTGGACCAATGGCTGCTCTTTGTGTCAGAGGTTAGAAGAGAAGCTGGACCAATGGCTGCTCTTTGTGTCAGAGGTTAGAAGAGAAGCTGGACCAATGGCTGCTCTTTGTGTCAGAGGTTAGAAGAGAAGCTGGACCAATGGCTGCTCTTTGTGTCAGAGGTTCAAAAAGTTTCCAAAACATCTTTTCAAGTTTTTTTTTTAAATAGCCGATCTACAAGCTTGCAACGCTTCAATGCGTTGCAAGCTTGTAGATCTACTATTTTCAAATATCCCATGTTAAAGTGGTTCATACAGATAACTCACGATAAGGATTGAAACAATGTTTATTATCGATGAGTAATACAAGTGTGTATATGTCACATTAATATTGGTGTGTGGCTCTGCTTCTCCCTGCTCAGCGCAGCACAAAAGAACAACATCATTACCATTAGGAGCAGGGAGATGTATAGATATAAACACCCCCCATGGGGAAGAGAATTAGCAGCAGAGCCTACTGGTGGTGCTGGGGAGGCGGTGGGGGCAAGGAGTTATATAGATATAAACACCCCCCATGGGGAACAGAATTAGCAGCAGAGCCTACTGGTGGTGCTGGGGAGGGGGTGGGGGCAAGGAGATGTATAGATATAAACACCCCCCATGGAGAAGAGAATTAGCAGCAGAGCCTACTGGTGGTGCTGGGGAGGCGGTGGTGCTGGGGAGGAGGTGGTGGGGGCAAGCAAGTGCAAGCAGCCAATCAGCAAGGCAGGAGGAAGAGACAACAGGCTTTAAGTAGGTTGGCAATGATCAGCTGACTGCCACGTCACCGCAGTGATGCCCCTCCAGTATATCTGTATGAACTACGTCACCACAGTGATGCCCCTCCAGTATATCTGTATGAACTACGTCACCACAGTGATGCCCCTCCTCCAGTATATCTGTATGAACCAATAGTATATCTGTATGAACCAATAGTATATCTGTATGAACCAATTCACATACATTTAAACATGTCTGTGACCTCCCGCGGGTCCCCGGACCACACTTTGAGAACCATTGGTTCAAACCCGTTTCAGAATTCAGACACAAACTTAGAAAAACACTTCATGAACCATCAGTTAAAAAAGCCCTATTCAACAAATAGAGCTTTTAGTGAATAATAATTCACTCAAAGTTATTCATAATAACAATGATGATAATAATAATGAATAACTTTAATATAATAATGATAACAATACATGATTTACATCACATCAAAGATCAAGCACAAGCTGACCTCTAAATGACCTCTAGATGACCCCATGATGACCTTTTCATGAAGCTCAGTTTGTGATATTAATCAAAGGTGCAATAATTAATTGATGCAAGGCTTGGTTGTAAACAAGACAACTAATGATCACAATATAGAGCAAACATATCACTTATCCTAAAATATCACTTCTCCTAGCTTGTAGCTCGCTGGCATCCTTCAAAACCGCCCTGAAAACTCACCTTTCAGGAAGCCAGAGGCGGAAGTAGGCAAGGATGCCCCTTTTAGGTACTCTACTACTTTTGTTTTATTGTACTGACTCTACTTGTACAAGGGCATTAACGACTTGTGATTTTTGCAAGTCGACTCGACTCAGTAAAAAGTTGAGTTGAAGTCGACTTTGATGACGTCATAACATCACACACGACCCCCCAATTATTTTGGGGGTCCCCAGATGATTAACTTAATGTGAAACATTGTTTTCTCACTCAACAGTAAACACAACAACATAATGTTTAAGTGTATAGAGGGTATCTGCACATTTCTAAAGTGCCAATTTAAGAACTTTTTAATACCTCTAAAATGACATAGACCAGAAAATGACATAGACCAGAAAATAGCAGATCTATTGCTCACAACGGGCGTTGTGAGCATGTAGATCTGCTATTTTCACAATAGAAATCATATATTTTTTCCAACTTCAACTTTCGACTTTCTCTGGTGGGAGTCTACTTGTGTAATGAAGTCGACTTTTTGGTTAATGCCCTAACTTGTACTGTTCTCCATTTGTGTGTAATAAAATATTCAATCAATCAATAAAGCTGTTTTACCTTTGATATTGTAATGACACTGATCCTCCTCCTTACTTTCCTCACAGATGTTATCAATGACACTAATGAAGGCTCTGTTCCATTTGATGTTTCTTAAACCTTTTCATCTCAAGGACCCATCTGGAACCAAGGGGTCCATTTGGTTCCCTTTGTTCACTCTCAGAGTTACAGACCTTATAAGGCTGTATAGTAGGGGGAATTAAGTGCAAAATCGTTACGCGGCGGATAAAAGCATGAAATTTGATACAGAGGTCCCTTGGGTCATCCAAAAACATCCTAGAAGGGGTGCCCAAAAAAATCTCATACAGGAAGTGAGTTATGGACAAAATTCAAAATGGCCACTTAAACTGTTGACCGTTGACTCAAAAGACACCAAAAGAATCTCCAAAAAGCATAAGATTTGGCACACATGTCCCTTGGGTAATCCTAAAACATCCTAGAAGGGGTGCCCAAAAAAATCTTAAACAGGAAGTGAGTTATGGACAAAAGTCAAAATGGACGCTTAAACTGTTGACCGTTGACTCAAAAGACACCAAAAGAATCTCCAAAAAGCATAAGATTTGGCACACATGTCCCTTGGGTCATCCTAAAACATCCTAGAAGGGGTGCCCAAAGAAATCTTCAACAGGAAGTGAGTTATGGACAAAAGTCGAAATGGCCACTTAAACTGTTGACCGTTGACTCAAAAGACACCAAAAGAATCTCCAAAAAGCATAAAATTTGGCACACATGTCCCTTGGGTCATCCTAAAACATCCTAGAAGGGGTGCCCAAAAATTATTTAAACAGGAAGTGAGTTATGGACAAAAGTCAAAATGGCCGCTTAAACTGTTGACCGCTAACTCAAAAGACACCAAAAGAATCTCCAAAAAACCTATAGAATCTCATAGACGCATACACTTTGGCACATGTATCCCTTGGGTCATCCTAAGACATCCTAGAAGGGGTGCCCAAAGAAATCTGAAACAGGATGTTAGTTATTGCCTAATTTACAGTATTGACAGATGATGTAAAAGACACCTAAAGAGTAAAGAATATCATAAAGGCATGAAATGTGGTACAAATATCCCTTGGGTGATCTTAACGCATCCTACAAGGGGTGCCCAAATATGTTTTAAACAGGAAGAGGGTTTTTGTCGAATTTCAAAGTGGTCACCTAAAGCAGTTGACACAAAAGAAAACATAAAGGGACACTATATAAACATATTATTTGGCATGTAGGCCTTCACCTTATTATATCCTAGAGGCCGTATCCTTATTATATCCTATTTATTTGTTTGGGAAGGGACCATACTGAAATAATTCTAAAAGACTGTTTAAACAGTTGACAGCTGCACAGTCTGCATAAACCTGGGGTATTTTTCAGTCTACCTTCTGTGTGCATCCCCCTTCTCTGTGTACATCATCTCCCCCTTCTCTGCTCCCTCCACTGGCTCCCGTTTGCTGCCCGCACAGAGTAAACAGAGAATGGCACTACCATACCATCAAAACCCGATAGAACCCTACCCTTAATGTACTTTAGTCTTTGAACCTTCTTTATTTATCTAACCCTCTGCATGCATATTCATACTTATTTTACTCTGCATCTTATCTTCAGCATATTCTTATTTTACTCTCTGCATTTCTATTTTGCACTCTACATCTTCTTGCTTATTTTGGTCTATCTTCACTTAGTTAGTGTTTAGTAACTATTCATGTGTGCCATTTCATAATGACCAGCACATTGACATAATGCTGTGCAAGGTAACCCAGCATCCCAGCATCTACACTTTCTCGAACAGAGGGGCTACTGCTCGATTTGAATGTTGTAGCAGTGCAGCCTGTGTGGGAGGAATGGTTTCCATTGAGAGACAATTATGAGCAAACAGGTCCTCCCAGTTTCATAATAGCGACTATAAGAGCTTTTGACGGCTACGGCAGATGAAAACGGTAACCGGAAATGATCATCGCTCGATAGATAAACCTGCCGCGGCCGTCTCTACAACGCCAGAAGCTCCCTTCCCACGTAGAGGCTGGAACTTCTGCTGCCTGTATGTATCACCATGGGAACCAAAGAGTTCAGTAAAAGAGGTGGGACCCCGTCGCCGATGGCTGTTCGCTTAAAGATTTTGACTGCTACGGCGATTACGTCATAGCAGCCGTTGTCCCGCCACACGTCGCGCTTGTAGAAACTGGCTGCTTAAACTGCCTAATGTCCGTTGTCTTGTCATACAGAACACAGGTGTATATTTCAAGCACTGTAACACTGTTTGATTCTTGGCTAAGCACTTCAAAAGGATTAACCATACAATAAATAACCCCTTCTGGGATAATAAGCAGTACTCAATATGTACCAACTTATAGGCTTTTATGAAGTCCCTTTATAATAATGATGATAATGATAGCTCAAATGTATATAGCTATTTTCTAAGTACCCAAAGTCGCTTTACATAGGGAAAGGAAGGAACCAACTTTGTGTTCTTTTGGGTCAACTGCTTTAGGTGGTCATTTTCCATTTTGTTTAGCTGTTTCAGATTATTTTGGGCACCCATTCTAGAATGTCTTAGGATGCTTTTGTATGCTTTTATGAGATTCTTTAGTTGTCTTTTGAGTCAATAGCCAACACTGTAGGTGGCCATTTTCAATATTGTCATAAATTCACTTCCTGTTTAAGATATCTTTGGGCACCTCTTCTAGGATGTTTTAGGATGACCCAAGGGACATGTGTGACCCAAGGGACATGTGTGTCTTAGGATGACCCAAGGGACATGTGTGTCTTAGGATGACCCAAGGGACATGTGTGACCCAAGGGACATGTGTGACCCAAGGGACATGTGTGCCAAATATTATGCTTTTTGGAGATTATTTTTGTGTCTTTTGAGTCAACGGTCAACAGTCAACAGTTTAAGCGGCCATTTTGACTTTTGTCCATAACTCACTTCCTGTTTATGATTATTTGGGGCACCCCTTCTAGGATGTTTTAGGATGACCCAAGGGACATGTGTACCAAATTTGGTGCTTTTATCCGCCGCGTAACGATTTAGCCATTTTCTGAGGTTAATTCCCCCTACTAGTAGAGGTTAGAGTGCCTCACTACTGCCCCCTAGTGTTAATAGATGAACTACTGACTAGAGGTCTTCACGGGTAAAAAAAAAACGAACCGAAATCGAAATGGACCGTCAAATTTCGTCCGATTCCGACCTGTTCCGAAATAATAATCAAATTACAAAACCAAACCGAGTGGTCCCGTAACGGTCTAGTCTGATTCCGTCCCGTTCCGACTTTCTTTCTTTTTTTACAGACCAAAACCCGTGACATGTTGTCCCGAAATCCTTTTATTTCCGAGGTTCCGAGAGACCTGGACATTTAATCATTATTAAAATCCCCTTTCATGTACCGAGATCCCTCACTCACTGCATCCGTGCGCTGTTAACTGATTGACAGGCAGAAGAAGGCTGCCAAGGAATATATATTAACATCGAAACAAATGCCAGGGATAAAGGAATACTTTTAGGCTATTTTCTATCAACAGAGGTAAGTCACTTTCGGTTTGTTTGTCATGGTTTAACTTGTAGGCGAGTGCTTTCTCTTCAGCCTGACAGGCGACAGCAGGAGTAGCTGCTACGCATCACGCACACGCATGCATTACGCACGCACCAAGCTCTTTTTTCCGCTGTAAATCTGATCGTAGACCAGCATTATCATCTCACAGTTACACACAGCCATTCTTCATGTCGCTGCCTCGCGGCTAATAACGGACCTGAATCTGATCCTAGGTCAGCCTAAACACAGCACAGCACACACGTTAAACAGAACTCCAGTTCGTTCCGTATCCTGATCATAGCGCAGCAGCGCACACACAGACATTGATTGATTGCTTGCTTTACAGTTTGCACAAAAAGCAGAAAGTACACACACGTCACACACACAGTGTCCTATCGGGTACGTGTCCTATCGGGTCCTCTCGGGTTATACACATGATGATTACAGTCCCGTGTTTCGAAGTGTTCCGAGGGAAATGCGACCATTCCGACCCTGCTCCGAGTGATTATGATAAAACACTGACCGAACCCGGTACGGGTCTCTCTGGTCATTTCGGGGTCGGGGCCCCCGTGAAGAGCTCTACTACTGACTAGTCTCTACAGCGCCCCCTAGAGACTCACAGGTCTTGCTGCGAGGTCTCTTCTCATTGGTCTCTGTCAGGAGGATGTCTAAATCTGACACTTTCCATTGGCTGGGAGGCTTCCTGACACACCCCTCCACCTCTGCACAGGCCACACCCACAATGACGCCGGTAGCCAATCAGAAGCCACCACATCAGCGACCAAAATACAACATCACATTAAAGATATGCGTGACATCACAACGATGTCATCACATGTTATGACATCACAACGATGTCATCACAGGTGACATCACAAACATTCACAATAACAGCATTAACAAACAGGAAGTGACATCACCACAACCAAGGGGAGGAGAAGAGGAAGTAAGAGACAGGAAGAGGAAATAGAAGGACAGGAAGTTAGAACTCAGTCGGAGCCACGGGAGGCAAAATAAACATGTGAATCAAAACAGCAACATGGGTACGCCAAGACCCGCCCCTGGAAGCTCATGATTGGCTGAACCAGAGCTAGGGAGCGTTCCTTTGTGTTCCCTTGGACCGCGCGGAGGCGGCGAAAGTCGGGGGGACCAGTGTTGGTTTTGTCGACTAAAACTATGACAAATCTTTTTTGTCGACTGTATTTTTTTCACTGACTAAAACTAAATAAAAACTAAACTAAAACTAAGCTGTGGTGACTAAAACTAAGACTAAATATATTGACAATTTCGTCAACAAAATAAAAACTAGACTAAAACGTTAGGGAGGGACTAGTGGAGAAGAGAGTCATTTTATGTTTGGTTGCTCTCAGGTGTTGTGTGCTGAAAATAGCAGATCTACAAGCTCACAACGATCTGCTATTTTCAGCACACCACCAAGTGTAAAATCAGTCATTAGGATGCCATCAAAGCCTGCCAAAATACATTTTAGTCGACTAAATCAACTGTAAAATCTTATGATATTTAGTCTACTAAAATTAGACTAAAACTAAAACTTTTCAGGTGATTAAATTATGAAAAAAACGAAATGTCATTTTATTCAAAAGACTGTGATTAAAACTAAATCAAAGTTTGCTGTCAAAAACAACACTGGGGGACAAAGATTTAAAGGGATATTCCACTTTCAACAGGGAAACACTTGTAACAGTGGAAGGGTTCCTCTCCCCACACACACACATTGTAACTTCAAACTCCATTTTAACCATGATAGATTCATTAAAAACACCCATTATTTTTTCTGGTGACTCATACTACCCCCCTAATACGTGAGCAGGCTGTGTTTTATCAATAACTGTTTTCATGTATTTTTAATAATTATTTGGGAAAATGGAATAAATTAAATACCAAAAATAATTATTAAAAATAAATGAAAAAAGTTATTGAAAAAACACGGCCTGCTCACATATTAGGAGGGTAGTATGAGTCACCAGAAAAAATAATGGGTGTTTTTAATGAATCTATCATGGTTAAAATGGAGTTTGAAGTTACATTGTGTGTGTGTGGGGCGAGGCCCTGGGCCTGGAGGGCCTGGTAACATTTACATCAAATATCTAAATATTGAATCAAGCAAATTAAAAACTGTTCAGGGTGTTCATAAAAGCCTGATTAGACGATACAATGACCAAAAGTTTTTTGAAAGTGTTATATCCCTTTAATATTCTGGCCCCCTGGTTTACAACTTGTAACGACGCTGAGTCGGCTCATGCCAACGTCGCAACGCTCCACACGGCGACTCGCTGGCTCGGCGGTGTCTCACATGGCACAGGCGGCGCGTCTCCGTCGTCTCCACCAAAAACAAGCACTCCTTTACAATAACCAAACTTACCCCAGTTGCTGTTTTGAAACACGCAAAATAAACATCATAAGTCACTTATTACTGGAATAGGAACAAACTTATGAGTACGAATGGAGCTCCAAACAAGGCCTGCTACAAACTCCATAACAATGTATTGATTACCTGCTATCAATAAGCTACAAACTCCATAACAATGTATTGATTACCCGGTATCAATAAGCTACAAACTCCATAATAATGTATTGATTACCCGGTATCAATAAGCTACAAACTCCATAATAATGTATTGATTACCCGGTATCAATAAGCTACAAACTCCATAACAATGTATTGATTACCCGGTATCAATAAGCTACAAACTCCATAATAATGTATTGATTACCCGGTATCAATAAGCTACAAACTCCATAATAATGTATTGATTACCCGGTATCAATAAGCTACAAACTCCATAATAATGTATTGATTACCAGGTATCAATAAGCTACAAACTCCATAACAATGTATTGATTACCCGGTATCAATAAGCTACAAACTCCATAACAAATGTATTGATTACCCGCTATCAATAAGCTACAAACTCCATAACAATGTATTGATTACCCAGTATCAATAAACTACAAACTCCATAACAATGTATTGATTACCCGCTATCAATAAGCTACAAACTCCATAACAATGTATTGATTACCCGCTATCAATAAACTACAAACTCCATAACAAATGTATTGATTACCCAGTATCAATAAGCTACAAACTCCATAACAATGTATTGATTACCCGCTATCAATAAACTACAAACTCCATAACAAATGTATTGATTACCCAGTATCAATAAGCTACAAACTCCATAACAATGTATTGATTACCCGCTATCAATAAAGTACAAACTCCATAACAATGTATTGATTACCCGCTATCAATAAACTACAAACTCCATAACAAATGTATTGATTACCCAGTATCAATAAGCTACAAACTCCATAACAATGTATTGATTACCCGCTATCAATAAACTACAAACTCCATAACAAATGTATTGATTACCCAGTATCAATAAACTACAAACTCCATAACAATGTATTGATTACCCGCTATCAATAAACTACAAACTCCATAACAATGTATTGATTACCCGCTATCAATAAACTACAAACTCCATAACAATGTATTGATTACCCGCTATCAATAAACTACAAACTCCATAACAATGTATTGATTACCCGCTATCAATAAACTACAAACTCCATAACAAATGTATTGATTACCCAGTATAAATAAGCTACAAACTCCATAACAATGTATTGATTACCCGCTATCAATAAACTACAAACTCCATAACAAATGTATTGATTACCCAGTATCAATAAACTACAAACTCCATAACAAATGTATTGATTACCCAGTATCAATAAACTACAAACTCCATAACAAATGTATTGATTACCCAGTATCAATAAACTACAAACTCCATAACAAATGTATTGATTACCAGGTATCAATAAGCTACAAACTCCATAACAAATGTATTGATTACCAGGTATCAATAAGCTACAGACTCCATAACAAATGTATTGATTACCAGGTATCAATAAACTACAAACTCCATAACAAATGTATTGATTACCAGGTATCAATAAGCTGTGGGTTTATCAAGCTTGTTATCCTGCATAGCGGCCCATGATGTCATGTTTAAACAATCAAGACAAGAGGCCATCAAGACATTATTACTGCACTATTCATAATATAAAGCCATTTAACACTTATTGCACATTAATGAATGATTGTTTTAATGATATTTAATGATAATATTTGTTACTTTTGTCAATTGTCATCTTCATAGATGGTGGACAGCCACAAACTCACAGTCACAACAACTGGACAATAAAAATAGATACCAGTTTTGTTCACAATTTGTCGTCTCATGTCTTTCCACAAAATATTAGAAAACACTCAACAGTGGGCTGGATTAAAACCTGGATCAATAAGAAGGATCGATAAGGTGCTCATAAAGATTATTGAGCTCCATCCCTACTTATGAGTTTATAATGTGACTTTATAATAAAGCAGGGGTCTTCAACGTTTTCAGGCCAAGGACCCCTTAGTTGAGAGTGAGATGAAGCAGGGACCCCCACAACCTGTTCATAGATTCCATTGTTTGACAGCACGATCGTCAGTGTATTTTGGATTCATGTCAATTTGTGTTTTCAGATATTTAACCACTTGAACCGTCAATACTTAATAAACTTGACCTTTCACTCTGTACTTAGTCTGCTCTTTTTTCCCCTCTACACCAAAGCTCTTTGCCAAAAATAGCCGATCTACAAGCTCACAATGCCTCGCAGCTTTGGAGGACCCCCTGTAGTAACTCTGGGGACCCCCTAGGGGTCCCGGACCCCCTGTTGAAGACCCCAGTAATAAAGGATAAGTTAATGAGCTGACCTGAGGTTGACCTGGAGTGACTCATGGAGCCCCCTGCTGGGAGCTGGATGTAAGGACACACCGCGGCCACGCGGCCCGACACCCCCCCGCTGGGGGGAGGGGCGGGGGGCTGGGGGGAGGGGGCGGGGGCGGGGCTTCCTCCGTTCATACGACTCAACTGCAGGGAGGAGACACGGCAACATGAATGAATTCATATAAAACTTAAGACTTGTTGATGGTGACGTCACCAAAAATGCAGATCCCTGATTGGCTCATAATAAAGACGTCACCAATAATGCTGGTTGCTCATTGGCTGCGCGGACATTGGCGCCGCATACAAAATCACCAAACGCAGTGCTTGCACACTCTGCTGGTGCAAGTTGACTAGAAAGACGCAAATGGAAATGGCAAGTGTGGTTGCTGTGAGGCGAGTCACACACCTTGTCCCGATCCGTCCTTGTACCTATTATGCCCATATATGGAGATCCCTGCATGTCATCAATAGAGGGTATTCGCATGCATAAAGTGAGTGGCAAATCGAGTGGCAAAGTGAGTTTAACGTTGTTTAATACAATCAGATCGGACTTTTCTGTTTGGATGTTTGGGCTGTCAAGACCAGAAAGTAGTTTTCTGTTTGGATGTATGGGCTGTCAAGACCAGAAAGTAGTTTTCTGTTTGGATGTATGGGCTGTCAAGGCCAGAAAGTAGTTTTCTGTGTGGATGTATGGGCTGTCAAGACCAGAAAGTAGTTTTCTGTGTGGATGTATGGGCTGTCAAGACCAGAAAGTAGTTTTCTGTGTGGATGTTTGGGCTGTCAAGGCCAGAAAGTAGTTTTCTGTTTGGATGTTTGGGCTGTCAAGACCAGAAAGTAGTTTTCTGTGTGGATGTTTGGGCTGTCAAGACCAGAAAGTAGTTTTCTGTGTGGATGTTTGGGCTGTCAAGACCAGAAAGTAGTTTTCTGTGTGGATGTTTGGGCTGTCAAGACCAGAAAGTAGTTTTTTTGCCACTCAGTAGGCGTTCCCGCATAACTTCCGGGTATGATGATGATGTCACGCGCACACCCTCTATATCAAGCCCATATATGGACATACTGTGTCAGTTTCATGTGGTCTATGATGTCAGACATCTATGATGTCAGTCTCCATATTTGGGAATTAAAGTCAAACGAGAACATTTATTCACAAATAATTGCATAATGCATTAAACTACGTAACGCATCTTTTAGCCAAATGAGTGTTAAGATGTTGTTTTTTCACATGGGAAACCCGAGTTTGAACCCCGGGCGCTACACATGTACATGTACGTGTGTGTGTGTGTGTGTGTGTGTGTGTGTGTGTGTGCGTGCGTGCGTGCGTGCGTGCGTGCGTGCGTGCGTGCGTGCGTGCGTGCGTGCGTGCGTGCGTGCGTGCGTGCGTGCGTGCGTGTGCGTGTGTGTGTGTGTGCGTGCATGCATGCCTCAGCTCTCTTCTTGCTCAGTCGGTCTCTCAGATCTCCGATGCGTTTGTCCATCACTGTGACCTGAACGTTCCTCTTGTTCAGCAGGTCTTTGTTCTGAGACAGTTTACTGCTCTGCTCCGCGTTGAGGCGGTTCCTCTCCTGTAGGGGGCGACAGAGAGACAGTTTACAATAAGTAAGGTATTACATTTAAGTAAGAGATAGTAATCTAAGAAAAAGGACAAATACTTTCTAACTTCCCAGAACTTAACGTCAGATGTAGATGTTTGACATCATAACGTCAGACGTAGATGTGTGACATGATGACATCATAACGTCAGACGTAGATGTGTGACATCATAACGTCAGACGTAGATGTGCCACATCTAGAAGGTGAAATAGCGACATCTGCTGGGCCACAGAACGTGACTTTGACACTTCAAAATAAAAGTACTACAACAACTTGATACAAATGACATGAAACATATAAAGCATAGATAAATGTGTGCACCTGTAGATCCTAAGGGTAATAATAATAATAATAATAAGGGTAATAATAATAATACCTGTAGATCCTGGTACAACTTCCTCAGCTCCAGAGCTGCCGGTCCAGACATGCCCAGAGGAAGCTCCACCCCTTCCTGTCCGAGGGGCGTGGTCTGCTGGGGCTGCATCTGCAAACGACCACGCCTCAAATCATCCAACTGCTGAGTCAGCTGGACGGGAGGAGTTAAACACACAGGGGAGGAGTTAAACACACAGGGGAGGAGTTAAACACACAGGGGAGGAGTTAAACACACAGGGGAGGAGTTAAACACACAGGGGGGAGGAGCTAAACACATATAACTCCACCCTGGACATGACCTGCGCTTTGCGTTGTTCTGGAAATGGTGGTGGAAGTTGTGCGTTTAAGGGAAGTTAGGTCATGCGGTGCAGGTCTGTTTACATCGCTCTTAACATGTGTAACTTTGTGTGTGTGTGCGTGCGTTACCTGGTCTACTCTGATCACAGCTGACTGAAGCTCAGCCTGTTTCTCCTGAAACAAGGAACTGACATGATCTATCTCTGCAGCTAGAGGGAGACAGAGAGACAACATACTGTCATGATCTATCTCTGCAGCTAGAGGGAGACAGAGATACAACATACTGTCATGATCTACCTCTACAGCTAGAGGGAGACAGAGAGACAACATACTGTCATGATCTACCTCTGCAGCTAGAGGGAGACAGAGAGACAACATACTGTCATGATCTATCTCTGCAGCTAGAGGGAGACAGAGAGACAACATACTGTCATGATCTATCTCTGCAGCTAGAGGGAGACAGAGAGACAACATACTGTCATGATCTACCTCTACAGCTAGAGGGAGACAGAGAGACAACATACTGTCATGATCTATCTCTGCAGCTAGAGGGAGACAGAGAGACAACATACTGTCATGATCTATCTCTGCAGCTAGAGGGAGACAGAGAGACAACATACTGTCATGATCTACAGTAGGGATAGGCAACATGGAGGGTGATCACTGGCACACTGGCAGGAGTGTGAGAGAGAGAGGATTTATATTTTTAAATTAAATGTATTTTCTTAAACAATGCACCATCGGAGAATCGGAGCAGCAGGAGCGGTTTTGCAGTCGCTAAATCGCACTGTGGTGAAGAAAAAACAGTTGAGCAGGAAGGCAAAGCTCTCTGTCTACCGAGCAATCTTCATTCCTACTCTCACAGCAGTTAAGGTTACAAGTTACAGAGAAGTAAGAAAAAGAAAAAGAGTACTGTAGTATACAGTCCAAAGAGCAAGCACAAAAAAAGATAAATGGATGGATGGATGGTCAATTAAATGAAGTCACCTAATTAACAGCAAATTACGTCCAGCACATAATTTTACATTCATCAAAACTCTGACCTCTGACTGGGGAGGGAGTCAGGAGGGTTATTGATCTGACTGTGGAGGGAGTCAGGGTGATAGGAGGATTATTGATCTGACTGGGGAGGGAGTCAGGAGATAGGAGGGTTATTGATCTGACTGGGGAGGGAGTCAGGGAGATAGGAGGGTTATTGATCTGACTGGGGAGGGAGTCAGGGTGATAGGAGGGTTATTGATCTGACTGTGGAGGGAGTCAGGGTGATAGGAGGTTATTGATCTGACTGTGGAGGGAGTAAGGAGATAGGAGGGTTATTGATCTGACTGGGGAGGGAGTCAGGGTGATAGGAGGGTTATTGATCTGACTGTGGAGGGAGTCAGGGTGATAGGAGGTTATTGATCTGACTGTGGAGGGAGTCAGGAGATAGGAGGTTATTGATCTGACTGGGGAGGGAGTCAGGAGATAGGAGGTTATTGATCTGACTGGGGAGGGAGTCAGGAGATAGGAGGGTTATTGATCTGACTGTGGAGGGAGTCAGGAGATAGGAGGGTTATTGATCTGACTGGGGAGGGAGTCAGGGTGATAGGAGGTTATTGATCTGACTGTGGAGGGAGTCAGGAGATAGGAGGTTATTGATCTGACTGGGGAGGGAGTCAGGAGATAGGAGGGTTATTGATCTGACTGTGGAGGGAGTCAGGGTGATAGGAGGTTATTGATCTGACTGTGGAGGGAGTCAGGAGATAGGAGGGTTATTTATCTGACTGTGGAGGGAGTCAGGAGATAGGAGGGTTATTGATCTGACTGGGGAGGGAGTCAGGAGATAGGAGGGTTATTGATCTGACTGGGGAGGGAGTCAGGAGATAGGAGGGTTATTGATCTGACTGGGGAGGGAGTCAGGAGATAGGAGGGTTATTGATCTGACTGTGGAGGGAGTCAGGGAGATAGGAGGGTTATTGATCTGACTGTGGAGGGAGTCAGGAGATAGGAGGGTTATTGATCTGACTGTGGAGGGAGTCAGGAGATAGGAGGGTTATTGATCTGACTGGGGAGGGAGTCAGGAGATAGGAGGGTTATTGATCTGACTGGGGAGGGAGTCAGGGTGATAGGAGGGTTATTGATCTGACTGTGGAGGGAGTCAGGGTGATAGGAGGTTATTGATCTGACTGTGGAGGGAGTCAGGAGATAGGAGGGTTATTGATCTGACTGGGGAGGGAGTCAGGAGATAGGAGGTTATTGATCTGACTGGGGAGGGAGTCAGGGAGATATGACTGTGATATGACTGTGTGTGTGTGTGTGTGTGTGTGTGTGTGTGTGTGTGTGTGTGTGTGTGTGTGTGTGTGTGTGTGTGTGTGTGTGTGTGTGTGTGTGTGTACAGCATTCAAACAGTAGGATTACTTACTGTGTTTTTTTCAATGTAATGAAGCACAGGGAGTTTTAACAGCTGCTGCTACAGAACTTTGATTATGTAGGAATCATGATCATTATTCTATTATTCTGTGATGTCAGAGTCAAGTCATAAAGTCGACTTCAACTCAACTTTTTACTGAGTCGAGTCGACTTGCAAAAGTCACAAGTTGTAAATAACCCTGTTATGTAGAAAAGAAAAAAAGAAACACAAGGCAAAATAAATGGTGTACAAATAGAAAGGTCAGGGGAGGTCAGGTTAGGTTTACTGTTAGCAGCTACGAGTAGCAGGCCTTTCAGACACGTCGCTCTGATGAAGGTCTCCTTTTTATATCTACAGTATGTCATGATTTATGTGTGTGTGTGTGTGTGTGTGTGTGTGTGTGTGTGTGTGTGTGTGTGTGTGTGTGTGTGTGTGTGTGTGTGTGTGCGTGCATACACAGGTTTCCATTGATCATCTTGCTGTAGCAGTGTGTGTGTGTGTGTGTGTGTGTGTGTGTGTGTGTGTGTGTGTGTGTGCGTGCATACACAGGTTTCCATTGATCATCTTGCTGTAGCTGTGTGTGTGTGTGTGTGTGTGTGTGTGTGTGTGTGTGTGTGTGTGTGTGTGTGTGTGTGTGTGTGTGTGTGTGTGTGTGCGCGTGTGTGTGCGTGTGTGTGTGTGTGTGTGTGTGTGTGTGCGTGCTCACACAGGTTTCCATTGATCATCTTGCTGTAGCAGTGTGTGTGTGTGTGTGTGTGTGTGTGTGTGTGTGTGTGTGTGTGTGTGTGTGTGTGTGTGTGTGCGTGCGTACGTACACAGGTTTCCATTGATCATCTTGCTGTAGTCCACCTGTCCTCTCATGGCTCTGATCTTCTTCAGCTTGGCTTCCTGACTCTCAACTCTGTCCTTTAAACGCTGGAGCTTCTCTGACTCAGCCTGGGGGGGGGGGGGGAGAGACACAGAGAGATAAATAAATAAAAACTAAAGCTAATTGTTTCCCCGTTTTGTTGAATTAAAGAAAAGGCTGTGACTCAATTTGATAAAAGAGTTCAGAGTGAATTAGTCGCACAAGGTGTTGGAAAGCAGCATTGAAGGGAAAAACTAAAATCCAAACCTCCACTATGGTTCACAGGCGGCGGGTAATGAAGGCTAGGGAAGGCAAATGCTGGGTATTTTACAAATGATATATAATATACTGTGTGCGCAGCA
>NC_137827.1:595000-597500 GCF_963921795.1 Nannobrachium achirus
GCCTAAGATGGCTCAGCATTGAAGAACAACTAAAAATGGAATTGACTTTCAAAATAGTCAACGCAAATCTGCCCTCCATCCCCTCAGTCAGTGCCAGCATATCTGACCAAACATCTCCAAAAGGTTAGCAACACCCACAGCCACAACACCAGAGGGAGCGCACACAACCATCTGATAACACAAACCCATACGACAAATATGGGTAAATTCTCCTTCTACAACACTGACACCCAGGTGTGGAATTCCTTTATACCTCCCTTAAAACACGTAGCTCGCTGGCATCCTTCAAAACTGCCCTGAAAACGCCAGAGAAGGAGGTAGTTATCACTTCTCCCATAGACAGGTGAGAAGTGAGCACCCCCCTCCCCCTTAACTTAACCCCACCCCCTTGTTTCCCCGATCCTGTACATAGTGTTTTTATAACTGCGATATTATTGTATGTTGTCTTTGCTTGCTATTTATTATGTCCATGAATTAAATACAGAGGACTTCCAACGTAAAAAAAAAAAAGAAAAAGAAAAAAGGTCTTATTTGGGATGTTCCTTTTAGGCAGGGTGTTTAACTATACTTGTACTGAACTACATTTCAATTTTATTGACTATACTTGTACTGTTCTCCATTTCTGTCTAATAAAAACAATCAATCAAATCAATACCTTGACTAGTACAACTGTTATTGAATAGAAAGCGATGTTTATTTGCCATTATGCTGTTTTGTTTTGAACATATTGGCAGTGGAACTGGATGTAAATGTTATAAGCAAACTGCTGTAGTCAAGGGAAGGGGGTACTTGGCTTCTGAAATCACTATAAGGGGTACTGCAACCCAACAGTGCTTCTAGGGCAGGGGTTCCCAAACTCTTGTCTCAGGTCACCCCATAAATATTGTTTTAATCCAAGGCACCCCTACATTATAATTTTCACTCCCAGCACCTTATAATATAAGGTGCTGCTAATATTACTTATAGCATATCGTCGTTGTCGGGTAGAAACCTTGTTTGTCCAAAACCATTCGTTTTGTATTTATCATCTATAAAATGTACGATCTACAAGCACACAACGCCTCGCAATGTGAGGCGTTGTGTGCTTGTAGATCGTCTGTTTTCACTAGTTTTTGTGACAGTCTTGTATGATGAAGCAGGGCTTTGCTTTACCAAAAGACGTACACATTTGAAACTTGGAGATACAAGGTTTCTGCCCGACAGTGACGATATTTTAGTGATTATGTTGGGTTAGAACTGACTGAAAATAACTTTGTACTTTAAATTTCTTATTTTTTTTAAATTATACTAAATATTTTTTCAAGTGTCCAAATAAATTCCAAATATTATCAAATTATCTTGCGGCAGCCACTTTGAAAACCCCTGTTCTAGGGGTCACTGTGTCAGTGTCTCCCCGGCCTGTGGCTTCTATGCTGCTTCTAACTTGATGTTGTTGACTTGTTTGTGACAGATTCTATCGGCGTGGCTGAATGAAAATGTCTGCCTTGTTGGCTACTGATGTTCTGTCACACTTTATAGACTCACTTCTACTCCTGACATCTCAGTCCGGTGCTGCAGCTGACATGACGCACTGAGCGCCAAGCTGCCCGAAAGTAAAAAAAAAGGTAAAAGAAATCATAATCATAATAACTAATAATATGGATTTGCTCCACCTGATTAATCACAGCATCATGGACAGCGGCATGAGAGTGTGATGATGCCTGTCCTGATCAACCATTATGCCAGGGGACCCCCAAAATAATCCTATTTTAACTGAGGACCATATTGGTTCAGGTTCAGGTTCATATAATGGCCTTGCTTTGACCCTCTCAGAATGAGACAACAGTGAACGAGGATGATTACAACTGGCCCCCAGGCCGCACCTTTCACACCCTCTCTCTCTCTCTCTCTCTCTCTCTCTCTCTCTCTCTCTCTCTCTCTCTCTCTCTCTCCAAGTGTGTGTGTGTGTGTGTGTGTGTGTGTGTGTGTGTGTGTGTGTGTGTGTGTGTGTGTGTGTGTGTGTGTGTGTGTGTGTGTGTGTGAGAATGAATTGTGCTGACACAGCAGTTCATGTCTCACACTCATCCCGTAATTACCATGTACACACACACACACACACACACACACACACACACACACACACACACACACACACACACACACACACACACACACACACACACACACACACAGCACATTAGCTAGAGGCGGTGACTGCTCTCTCTGACTCACTCAGTGCGTATGGCGGCCGCTTGGGAACCGCAAGGTTCGATTCCCCAGAGTCAGTGTTGAAGAGTCCTTTAGCAAGACTCTGAACCCCTAACTGCTCCTGATGAGCAGCAAGACTCTGAACCCCTAACTGCTCCTGATGAGCAGCAAGACTCTGAACCCCTAACTGCTCCTGATGAGCAGCAAGACTCTGAACCCCTAACTGCTCCTGATGAGCAGCAAGACTCTGAACTCCTAACTGCTCCTGATGAGCAGGTTGGTGCCAAGCATGCCTCAAGCTCAATGCCAAGTC
>NC_137827.1:605000-627500 GCF_963921795.1 Nannobrachium achirus
GGGACGTCCTCGCGGCCGGTGCCCGTGTGTTGGCTCCCACAGTACCAATTTGCTGGCTGGAAGCTCCTGGTGTCTTTGGCAGTGTCCTGCTAGTCTCATTCTTCTGGTGGCAATTTTCTCGCTTACCTTTGGTATTCCCTCATACAGGCTCTCGTTTGTAACATGTGCACTCCTGTTGATGTTGAGTACTGCACGCAACATTCTAGTGTAGCACCCGTCTAGAGACTTCTGCAGGGTTGGCTTCAGGGTCCAGCATTCACTGCCATAGAGGAGAACAGACTCCACCGTTGCAAAGAAGAAGCTAAGTTTGATTTGGCGGGGGAGGTTAGAGTTCCATACACTGTTCATGCCGTTCAGGGCCCTCCAAGCGAGTGCCTTCCTTACTTTAAGGTCTTTCTCAGTCGAGTCGACCCATGCGCCCAGGTACTTGAAGTCCTTGACTTCCTTCAACACAGCTCCTTCTGTTGTTGTCAGAGGTGAGTGATCAGGTAGGTTATAGGTGATAACCTCAGTTTTCTTAGCGTTTAGCCTGAGACCAACTTTGGCACACTCTATCTCCACCCTGTTCAGGAGTTCTTGTGCTTGTTCCATGCTGTCGGAGAGCAGGCTGATGTCGTCCGCATAGTCCAGGTCTGTCAGAACTACTGCGGGATGCCGTCTTGACCTCCTTGGTGTTAGCGTGAAGCCAAGCTCTTGTTCCCGTCCCCCTATGGCTTTCCTGAGCGCATAATCTAGAACTATGATGAAGAGGTAGGGGGCTAGGGTGTCTCCTTGCATTACCCCAGCTCGGATGTCAAACACCTCACTGCTGCCATCTGGGGTCACCACTTTGGCCCTTGTTTTTGCGTACATGGTCTCGATAGCCCGGAGAATGTTGGGAGGGACATTGTAGGCCTCAAGGATCTTCACCATCTTGCTTCTGTGGATAGAATCAAAAGCCTTTTTGAAGTCAATGAAGCACAGTACAGCTGCTAGGTTGTTCTTTTTCACCTCCTCTATTAATCTCCTTAATGCCAGGATCTGTGCTACGGTTGTTCTCTCCTCTCGAAAACCATTTTGGTTCTCTCTCAGGTGAGGGTCGATGGCATGCCGTATCCTGTTCAGTATCATTCGGTTGAAGACCTTAGCAGTGATACATGTCAGGCTGATGCCTCTGTAGTTGTCTGGCTTTGAGAGGTCTCCAGCTTTAGGCACCGGGATGATATTAGACAGAGACCATATTTCAGGTTGCTTGTTGTGCTGTAGAGCATTGTTGCAAAAGTCTAGGATGAGGTTGTCTAGGTCGCAGTTCTTCAAGACCTCTGGGGGTATGCCATCCGGCCCAGCACTCTTTCCCTCTCTTAGGGTGGATTTTGCCCTGGCGAGCTCGCTGATTGTGAAGGGTCCATCGTCGATGTTCAGGCCCTGGAGGACTGTAGTAAGTGCGACCTACGGTCGCAATAATCCGGGCCAAAACAAACATCCTGTGACCTTACTTCCCTTCTCCTATACAGATCCTTCTAAAGAAAATGTGTAAAAGTACGTTTTCTTTAAACTTTTGATATTTTTCTTGAAACTTTCATATATTCCAGATATACACAAAGAGTAGGGAGCAGTGTCCCCAAAAAATGTGGACGGATCCATGTTGATGACATGAGTGTAGACATACTGTGTACCGAGTTGAGTGATTTTAGGGCAAAAATTGGAGGAGCAGTGTCCAAAAATGTGTTTTGCAAGAATCGGCCTCATGGTGGCGCTAGAAGAGGGCCATGTGAGAAATGAGGGGTGGGGTCTCCGCGCCGCCGAGGTGGACGAATAGGTACCGGCCCCGGCTCTCCCGGTGGCTCCTAGGCCAAGTTAGGGCATTTTATGTGCGCTGCAGTGGCAGGGGGTCCTCCACTGGGGGCGCCACCACTTTTGCATCCGTTCTGGAGCACAAGGAGTCGGTGGTCCCCGGGAATTCCCCGTGAGCAGCCCCGTTGGGGTGGTCATTTGGTCATTTTTGCACATTTGGTCATTTTTTACATCTGGGGGTCCCCCAGGGACCTGGGGGTCCCTGGAGCTCCGGGGGTCCTTGGAGGTTGTAGTTTGGCAGGCAAGGAGTGGGTGTGCAAAATCTGGCATGGATCGGGGCAACGGTTGCGGAGATATGAGCAGGGCAAAAGTGTGACGTGTGACGTGTGACGGACTGACGCACGGACACCTGGTGGAGCTTTCTGTAGTAAGTGCGACCTACGGTCGCAATAATCCGGGCCAAAACAAACATCCTGTGACCTTACTTCCCTTCTCCTATACAGATCCTTCTAAAGAAAATGTGTAAAAGTACGTTTTCTTTAAACTTTTGATATTTTTCTTGAAACTTTCATATATTCCAGATACTTTGGACATTCAGTGAATTATTCCAAATCATGTTTTGTTAAAACTATTACAATATTACAGGAGACCACTCAAAACAAGGATTTATAATAGAGAAAAGTCAGCCTTCTGAAGTCAGAGTTGCTTGAAGTCCAGACGGAAGTTTCCCAAGTCTGTAGATCTGTAGAGGGTATGTGCGTGACATCATCATCATACCCAGAAGTTATGCAGTAACGCCTACTGAGAGGCAAAAAACTACTTTCTGATCTTGACAGCCCATACATCCACACAGAAAACTACTTTCTGGTCTTGACAGCCCAAACATCCACACAGAAAACTACTTTCTGGTCTTGACAGCCCAAACATCCACACAGAAAACTACTTTCTGGCCTTGACGGCCCATACATCCACACAGAAAACTACTTTCTGGTCTTGACAGCCCAAACATCCACACAGAAAACTACTTTCTGGCCTTGACGGCCCATACATCCACACAGAAAACTACTTTCTGGTCTTGACAGCCCAAACATCCACACAGAAAACTACTTTCTGGCCTTGACGGCCCATACATCCACACAGAAAACTACTTTCTGGCCTTGACAGCCCATACATCCACACAGAAAACTACTTCCTGGTCTTGACAGCCCATACATCCAAACAGAAAACTACTTTCTGGTCTTGACAGCCCAAACATCCAAACAGAAAACTACATTCTGGTCTTGACAGGCCAAACATCCAAACAGAAAACTACTTTCTGGTCTTGACAGCCCATACATCCAAACAGAAAACTACTTTCTGGCCTTGACAGCCCATACATCCACACAGAAAACTAGTCTACTTTCTGGTCTTGAAAGCCCATACATCCAAACAGAAAACTACTTTAGGCCTTGACAGCCCATACATCCACACAGAAAACTACTTTAGGCCTTGACAGCCCAAACATCCACACAGAAAACTACTTTAGGCCTTGACAGCCCATACATCCAAACAGAAAACTACTTTCTGGCCTTGACAGCCCATACATCCACACAGAAAACTACTTTAGGCCTTGACAGCCCATACATCCACACAGAAAACTACTTTCTGGTCTTGACAGCCCATACATCCACACAGAAACTACTTTATGGCCTTGACAGCCCATACATCCACACAGAAAACTACTTTAGGCCTTGACAGCCCATACATCCACACAGAAAACTACTTTCTGGTCTTGACAGCCCATACATCCAAACAGAAAAGTCTTGTCCTATTGCATTAGACGATGTTAGACTCACTTTGCCACTCGATTTGCCATTCACTTCATGCTATGTGCAGCCCTCTATTGGCTCATACCAACATGTGCAGCCCTATTGGCTCATACCAACAGAGGGTGGATACATTACACATACATGACGTAAAGTATGTGTACCCAGAACTATAACTATAATACAATACAATACCATACCATACCATACCATACCATACCATACAATACAATACAATACAATACAATACAATACAATACAATACAATACAATACAGGACCCAGAAGTACCAGAACACTGAGCAAGAGACGGGAGTTCAAAGTTTGTCCAGGGTGTTTTAGAGAAGGGAGAAGAGTCTCCCATCACACACACACACACACACACACACACACACACACACACACACACACACACACACACACACACACACACACACACACACACACACACACAGAAATCCCCTCAACTTACCCCACTTGACCACTCTCTCTCTCTCTTTCCCTTCTTTCTTTCTTTGTCTTGACAGCCCATACATCCAAACAGAAAACTACTTTCTGGTCTTGACAGCCCAAACATCCAAACAGAAAACTACTTTCTGGCCTTGACGGCCCATACATCCAAACAGAAAACTACTTTCTGGTCTTGACGGCCCATACATCCACACAGAAAACTACTTTCTGGTCTTGACAGCCCAAACATCCACACAGAAAACTACTTTCTGGCCTTGACGGCCCATACATCCACACAGAAAACTACTTTCTGGCCTTGACAGCCCATACATCCACACAGAAAACTACTTCCTGGTCTTGACAGCCCATACATCCAAACAGAAAACTACTTTCTGGTCTTGACAGCCCAAACATCCAAACAGAAAACTACATTCTGGTCTTGACAGGCCAAACATCCAAACAGAAAACTACTTTCTGGTCTTGACAGCCCATACATCCAAACAGAAAACTACTTTCTGGTCTTGACAGCCCATACATCCAAACAGAAAACTACTTTCTGGCCTTGACAGCCCATACATCCAAACAGAAAACTACTTTCTGGTCTTGACAGCCCATACATCCACACAGAAAACTACTTTCTGGTCTTGAAAGCCCATACATCCAAACAGAAAACTACTTTAGGCCTTGACAGCCCATACATCCACACAGAAAACTACTTTAGGCCTTGACAGCCCATACATCCACACAGAAAACTACTTTCTGGTCTTGACAGCCCATACATCCACACAGAAAACTACTTTCTGGCCTTGACAGCCCATACATCCACACAGAAAACTACTTTAGGCCTTGACAGCCCATACATCCACACAGAAAACTACTTTCTGGTCTTGACAGCCCATACATCCAAACAGAAAAGTCTTGTCCTATTGCATTAGACGATGTTAGACTCACTTTGCCACTCGATTTGCCATTCACTTCATGCTATGTGCAGCCCTCTATTGGCTCATACCAACATGTGCAGCCCTCTATTGGCTCATACCAACAGAGGGTGGATACATTACACATACATGACGTAAAGTATGTGTACCCAGAACTATAACTATAATACAATACAATACCATACCATACCATACCATACCATACCATACCATACCATACAATACAATACAATACAATACAGGACCCAGAAGTACCAGAACACTGAGCAAGAGACGGGAGTTCAAAGTTTGTCCAGGGTGTTTTAGAGAAGGGAGAAGAGTCTCCCATCACACACACACACACACACACACACACACACACACACACACACACACACACACACACACACACACACACACACAGAAATCCCCTCAACTTACCCCACTTGACCACTCTCTCTCTCTCTCTTTCCCTTCTTTCATGGACGCACATCCATCTACCGAGGACACACACACACACACACACACACACACACACACACACACACACACACACACACACACACACACACACACACACTGCACAGGAACGAGGGATGAAGCCACACTCACGGGTAGACGAGTGTATTGACGGAGGGAGAGTTAGAAGGGGGCGGAGTCTGTTTGGCTGCCCGACTCAATCCTCTTAGCCTGGTTGGTTGGTTATGTCATGAGACTGTTAATACCTTCACTATGACCACACACACACACACACACACACACACACACACACACACACACACACACAACACACACACACACACACACACACACACACACACACACACACACACAAACACACACACACACACACACACAGCAGGGGTGCCCATACCTATTTGATTGAGAGCTACTTTTAAAATGACCATCTCAACATGATCTACCCTCCCAGAAACAGAAACATTGTACCAGAGGGAGCTTTGGATCAGCGCCACTGCTGATCCAAAGACAGAGAACTGTGAAATAGTGGGGGAAAGTCTTAGGTTAGACCAGTGTTTCTCAACCACTGTGCCTGGGGACCTTTGGTGTGCCCCTGAGAAGGGTCAAGTGTGCCCCTTGAAACTGCTTGAAAGTCAGTATTGTATTTATCAATTTAAAAATGATTTGAACTATAGTGAAAACAGCCGATCTACTAGTGAAAACAGCCGAAGATCTACAACGCCTTGCGGTGCGAGGCGTTGTGTGCTTGTAGATCTGCTGTTTTCACTACTGTTGTGCGACAGCCTTGTATGATGAAGCAGGGCTTTACTTTGCAAAGAAACGTAGACATTTTAAACTTGGAGATACGAGGTTTCTTCACGACAGTGACAATATTTACACCCCCGTATTATGTTGGTGTGCCCATGGATTCTTGGGACATGAAAAGTGTGCTCATGCAGAAAAAAGGTTGAGAAACACTGGGTTAGTCTTATGTTTTCATTGCTGTTACAAACACAGAGACATTGGAACTAGTGGGGGAAAGTCTTAGATTAGTCTTATGTTTTATTAGTGGGGAAAGTCTTAGGTTAGTCTTATGTTTTATTAGTGGGGAAAGTCTTAGGTTAGTCTTATGTTTTATTAGTGGGGGAAAGTCTTAGGTTAGTCTTATGTTTTATTAGTGGGGGAAAGTCTTAGGTTAGTCTTATGTTTTATTAGTGGGGGAAAGTCTTAGGTTAGTCTTATGTTTTATTAGTGGGGGAAAGTCTTAGGTTAGTCTTATGTTTTATTAGTGGGGGAAAGTCTTAGGTTAGTCTTATGTTTTATTAGTGGGGAAAGTCTTAGGTTAGTCTTATGTTTTATTAGTGGGGAAAGTCTTAGGTTAGTCTTATGTTTTATTAGTGGGGAAAAGTCTTAGGTTAGTCTTATGATTTATTAGTGGGGGAAAGTCTTAGGTTAGTCTTATGTTTTATTAGTGGGGGAAAGTCTTAGGTTAGTCTTATGTTTTATTAGTGGGGGAAAGTCTTAGGTTAGTCTTATGTTTTATTAGTGGGGGAAAGTCTTAGGTTAGTCTTATGTTTTATTAGTGGGGAAAGTCTTAGGTTAGTCTTATGTTTTATTAGTGGGGAAAGTCTTAGGTTAGTCTTATGTTTTATTAGTGGGGGAAAGTCTTAGGTTAGTCTTATGTTTTATTAGTGGGGGAAAGTCTTAGGTTAGTCTCATGTTTTATTAGTGGGGGAAGTCTTAGGTTAGTCTTATGTTTTATTAGTGGGGGAAAGTCTTAGGTTAGTGTTATGTTTTATTAGTGGGGGAAGTCTTAGGTTAGTCTTATGTTTTATTAGTGGGGGAAAGTCTTAGGTTAGTGTTATGTTTTATTAGTGGGGGAAAGTCTTAGGTTAGTGTTATGTTTTATTAGTGGGGAAAGTCTTAGGTTAGTGTTATGTTTTATTAGTGGGGAAAGTCTTAGGTTAGTGTTATGTTTTATTAGTGGGGAAAGTCTTAGGTTAGTGTTATGTTTTATTAGTGGGGGAAAGTCTTAGGTTAGTCTTATGTTTTATTAGTGGGGGAAGTCTTAGGTTAGTGTTATGTTTTATTAGTGGGGGAAAGTCTTAGGTTAGTCTTATGTTTTATTAGTGGGGAAAGTCTTAGGTTAGTCTTATGTTTTATTAGTGGGGGAAAGTCTTAGGTTAGTGTTATGTTTTATTAGTGGGGAAAGTCTTAGGTTAGTCTTATGTTTTATTAGTGGGGGAAAGTCTTAGGTTAGTCTTATGTTTTATTAGTGGGGGAAAGTCTTAGGTTAGTCTTATGTTTTATTAGTGGGGAAAGTCTTAGGTTAGTCTTATGTTTTATTAGTGGGGGAAAGTCTTAGGTTAGTCTTATGTTTTATTAGTGGGGGAAAGTCTTAGGTTAGTCTTATGTTTTATTAGTGGGGGAAAGTCTTAGGTTAGTGTTATGTTTTATTAGTGGGGGAAGTCTTAGGTTAGTGTTATGTTTTATTAGTGGGGGAAAGTCTTAGGTTAGTCTTATGTTTTATTAGTGGGGGAAAGTCTTAGGTTAGTGTTATGTTTTATTAGTGGGGAAAGTCTTAGGTTAGTCTTATGTTTTATTAGTGGGGGAAAGTCTTAGGTTAGTCTTATGTTTTATTAGTGGGGGAAAGTCTTAGGTTAGTCTTATGTTTTATTAGTGGGGAAAGTCTTAGGTTAGTCTTATGTTTTATTAGTGGGGGAAAGTCTTAGGTTAGTCTTATGTTTTATTAGTGGGGAAAGTCTTAGGTTAGTCTTATGTTTTATTAGTGGGGGAAAGTCTTAGGTTAGTCTTATGTTTTATTAGTGGGGGAAAGTCTTAGGTTAGTCTTATGTTTTATTAGTGGGGAAAGTCTTAGGTTAGTCTTATGTTTTATTAGTGGGGAAAGTCTTAGGTTAGTCTTATGTTTTATTAGTGGGGGAAAGTCTTAGGTTAGTCTTATGTTTTATTAGTGGGGAAAGTCTTAGGTTAGTCTTATGTTTTATTAGTGGGGGAAAGTCTTAGGTTAGTCTTATGTTTTATTAGTGGGGGAAAGTCTTAGGTTAGTCTTATGTTTTATTAGTGGGGGAAAGTCTTAGGTTAGTCTTATGTTTTATTAGTGGGGGAAAGTCTTAGGTTAGTCTTATGTTTTATTAGTGGGGGAAAGTCTTAGGTTAGTCTTATGTTTTATTAGTGGGGGAAAGTCTTAGGTTAGTCTTATGTTTTATTAGTGGGGAAAGTCTTAGGTTAGTCTTATGTTTTATTAGTGGGGAAAGTCTTAGGTTAGTCTTATGTTTTATTAGTGGGGGAAAGTCTTAGGTTAGTCTTATGTTTTATTAGTGGGGGAAAGTCTTAGGTTAGTCTCATGTTTTATTAGTGGGGAAAGTCTTAGGTTAGTCTTATGTTTTATTAGTGGGGGAAAGTCTTAGGTTAGTGTTATGTTTTATTAGTGGGGGAAGTCTTAGGTTAGTCTTATGTTTTATTAGTGGGGGAAAGTCTTAGGTTAGTGTTATGTTTTATTAGTGGGGGAAAGTCTTAGGTTAGTGTTATGTTTTATTAGTGGGGAAAGTCTTAGGTTAGTGTTATGTTTTATTAGTGGGGAAAGTCTTAGGTTAGTGTTATGTTTTATTAGTGGGGGAAAGTCTTAGGTTAGTGTTATGTTTTATTAGTGGGGAAAGTCTTAGGTTAGTGTTATGTTTTATTAGTGGGGGAAAGTCTTAGGTTAGTCTTATGTTTTATTAGTGGGGGAAGTCTTAGGTTAGTGTTATGTTTTATTAGTGGGGGAAAGTCTTAGGTTAGTCTTATGTTTTATTAGTGGGGAAAGTCTTAGGTTAGTCTTATGTTTTATTAGTGGGGGAAAGTCTTAGGTTAGTCTTATGTTTTATTAGTGGGGAAAGTCTTAGGTTAGTGTTATGTTTTATTAGTGGGGGAAAGTCTTAGGTTAGTCTTATGTTTTATTAGTGGGGGAAAGTCTTAGGTTAGTCTTATGTTTTATTAGTGGGGAAAGTCTTAGGTTAGTCTTATGTTTTATTAGTGGGGGAAAGTCTTAGGTTAGTCTTATGTTTTATTAGTGGGGGAAAGTCTTAGGTTAGTCTTATGTTTTATTAGT
The DNA here is from genome assembly GCF_963921795.1 of Nannobrachium achirus. Taxonomy (NCBI): domain Eukaryota; kingdom Metazoa; phylum Chordata; class Actinopteri; order Myctophiformes; family Myctophidae; genus Nannobrachium; species Nannobrachium achirus. The sequence continues at coordinate 614,512 of NC_137827.1, forward strand.
GGGGGAAAGTCTTAGGTTAGTCTTATGTTTTATTAGTGGGGGAAGTCTTAGGTTAGTGTTATGTTTTATTAGTGGGGGAAAGTCTTAGGTTAGTCTTATGTTTTATTAGTGGGGGAAAGTCTTAGGTTAGTGTTATGTTTTATTAGTGGGGAAAGTCTTAGGTTAGTGTTATGTTTTATTAGTGGGGGAAAGTCTTAGGTTAGTCTTATGTTTTATTAGTGGGGGAAAGTCTTAGGTTAGTCTTATGTTTTATTAGTGGGGAAAGTCTTAGGTTAGTCTTATGTTTTATTAGTGGGGAAAGTCTTAGGTTAGTCTTATGTTTTATTAGTGGGGAAAAGTCTTAGGTTAGTCTTATGTTTTATTAGTGGGGGAAAGTCTTAGGTTAGTCTTATGTTTTATTAGTGGGGAAAGTCTTAGGTTAGTCTTATGTTTTATTAGTGGGGGAAAGTCTTAGGTTAGTCTTATGTTTTATTAGTGGGGGAAAGTCTTAGGTTAGTCTTATGTTTTATTAGTGGGGAAAGTCTTAGGTTAGTCTTATGTTTTATTAGTGGGGAAAGTCTTAGGTTAGTCTTATGTTTTATTAGTGGGGGAAAGTCTTAGGTTAGTCTTATGTTTTATTAGTGGGGAAAGTCTTAGGTTAGTCTTGTGTTTTATTAGTGGGGGAAAGTCTTAGGTTAGTCTTATGTTTTATTAGTGGGGGAAAGTCTTAGGTTAGTCTTATGTTTTATTAGTGGGGGAAAGTCTTAGGTTAGTCTTATGTTTTATTAGTGGGGGAAAGTCTTAGGTTAGTCTTATGTTTTATTAGTGGGGGAAAGTCTTAGGTTAGTCTTATGTTTTATTAGTGGGGGAAAGTCTTAGGTTAGTCTTATGTTTTATTAGTGGGGGAAAGTCTTAGGTTAGTCTTATGTTTTATTAGTGGGGGAAAGTCTTAGGTTAGTCTTATGTTTTATTAGTGGGGGAAAGTCTTAGGTTAGTCTTATGTTTTATTAGTGGGGGAAAGTCTTAGGTTAGTCTTATGTTTTATTAGTGGGGGAAAGTCTTAGGTTAGTCTTATGTTTTATTAGTGGGGAAAGTCTTAGGTTAGTCTTATGTTTTATTAGTGGGGAAAGTCTTAGGTTAGTGTTATGTTTTATTAGTGGGGGAAAGTCTTAGGTTAGTCTTATGTTTTATTAGTGGGGAAAGTCTTAGGTTAGTCTTATGTTTTATTAGTGGGGGAAAGTCTTAGGTTAGTCTTATGTTTTATTAGTGGGGAAAGTCTTAGGTTAGTCTTATGTTTTATTAGTGGGGGAAAGTCTTAGGTTAGTGTTATGTTTTATTAGTGGGGGAAGTCTTAGGTTAGTCTTATGTTTTATTAGTGGGGAAAGTTTTAGGTTAGTCTTATGTTTTATTAGTGGGGAAAGTTTTAGGTTAGTCTTATGTTTTATTAGTGGGGAAAGTTTTAGGTTAGTGTTATGTTTTATTAGTGGGGGAAAGTCTTAGGTTAGTGTTATGTTTTATTAGTGGGGGAAAGTCTTAGGTTAGTCTTATGTTTTATTAGTGGGGGAAAGTCTTAGGTTAGTCTTATGTTTTATTAGTGGGGAAAGTTTTAGGTTAGTCTTATGTTTTATTAGTGGGGGAAAGTCTTAGGTTAGTCTTATGTTTTATTAGTGGGGAAAGTTTTAGGTTAGTCTTATGTTTTATTAGTGGGGGAAAGTCTTAGGTTAGTCTTATGTTTTATTAGTGGGGAAAGTCTTAGGTTAGTCTTATGTTTTATTAGTGGGGGAAAGTCTTAGGTTAGTCTTATGTTTTATTAGTGGGGAAAGTCTTAGGTTAGTCTTATGTTTTATTAGTGGGGAAAGTCTTAGGTTAGTCTTATGTTTTATTAGTGGGGGAAAGTCTTAGGTTAGTCTTATGATTTATTAGTGGGGGAAAGTCTTAGGTTAGTCTTATGTTTTATTAGTGGGGGAAAGTCTTAGGTTAGTCTTATGTTTTATTAGTGGGGGAAGTCTTAGGTTAGTCTTATGTTTTATTAGTGGGGGAAGTCTTAGGTTAGTCTTATGTTTTATTAGTGGGGAAAGTCTTAGGTTAGTCTTATGTTTTATTAGTGGGGGAAAGTCTTAGGTTAGTCTTATGTTTTATTAGTGGGGAAAGTCTTAGGTTAGTCTTATGTTTTATTAGTGGGGGAAGTCTTAGGTTAGTCTTATGTTTTATTAGTGGGGGAAAGTCTTAGGTTAGTCTTATGTTTTATTAGTGGGGGAAAGTCTTAGGTTAGTCTTATGTTTTATTAGTGGGGGAAAGTCTTAGGTTAGTCTTATGTTTTATTAGTGGGGGAAAGTCTTAGGTTAGTCTTATGTTTTATTAGTGGGGGAAAGTCTTAGGTTAGTCTTATGTTTTATTAGTGGGGAAAGTCTTAGGTTAGTCTTATGTTTTATTAGTGGGGGAAAGTCTTAGGTTAGTCTTATGTTTTATTAGTGGGGAAAGTCTTAGGTTAGTCTTATGTTTTATTAGTGGGGAAAGTCTTAGGTTAGTCTTATGTCTTATTAGTGGGGGAAAGTCTTAGGTTAGTCTTATGTTTTATTAGTGGGGGAAAGTCTTAGGTTAGTCTTATGTTTTATTAGTGGGGGAAAGTCTTAGGTTAGTCTTATGTTTTATTAGTGGGGGAAAGTCTTAGGTTAGTCTTATGTTTTATTAGTGGGGGAAAGTCTTAGGTTAGTCTTATGTTTTATTAGTGGGGGAAAGTCTTAGGTTAGTCTTATGTTTTATTAGTGGGGGAAAGTCTTAGGTTAGTCTTATGTTTTATTAGTGGGGGAAAGTCTTAGGTTAGTCTTATGTTTTATTAGTGGGGGAAAGTCTTAGGTTAGTCTTATGTTTTATTAGTGGGGGAAAGTCTTAGGTTAGTCTTATGTTTTATTAGTGGGGGAAAGTCTTAGGTTAGTCTCATGTTTTATTAGTGGGGAAAGTCTTAGGTTAGTGTTATGTTTTATTAGTGGGGGAAGTCTTAGGTTAGTCTTATGTTTTATTAGTGGGGAAAGTTTTAGGTTAGTCTTATGTTTTATTAGTGGGGGAAAGTCTTAGGTTAGTGTTATGTTTTATTAGTGGGGGAAAGTCTTAGGTTAGTGTTATGTTTTATTAGTGGGGAAAGTCTTAGGTTAGTGTTATGTTTTATTAGTGGGGGAAAGTCTTAGGTTAGTCTTATGTTTTATTAGTGGGGAAAGTTTTAGGTTAGTCTTATGTTTTATTAGTGGGGGAAAGTCTTAGGTTAGTGTTATGTTTTATTAGTGGGGGAAAGTCTTAGGTTAGTGTTATGTTTTATTAGTGGGGGAAAGTCTTAGGTTAGTGTTATGTTTTATTAGTGGGGAAAGTTTTAGGTTAGTCTTATGTTTTATTAGTGGGGGAAAGTCTTAGGTTAGTCTTATGTTTTATTAGTGGGGGAAAGTCTTAGGTTAGTCTTATGTTTTATTAGTGGGGAAAGTCTTAGGTTAGTCTTATGTTTTATTAGTGGGGGAAAGTCTTAGGTTAGTCTTATGTTTTATTAGTGGGGGAAGTCTTAGGTTAGTCTTATGTTTTATTAGTGGGGGAAAGTCTTAGGTTAGTCTTATGTTTTATTAGTGGGGAAAGTCTTAGGTTAGTCTTATGTTTTATTAGTGGGGGAAAGTCTTAGGTTAGTCTTATGTTTTATTAGTGGGGAAAGTCTTAGGTTAGTGTTATGTTTTATTAGTGGGGGAAAGTCTTAGGTTAGTCTTATGTTTTATTAGTGGGGAAAGTCTTAGGTTAGTCTTATGTTTTATTAGTGGGGAAAGTCTTAGGTTAGTCTTATGTTTTATTAGTGGGGAAAGTCTTAGGTTAGTCTTATGTTTTATTAGTGGGGGAAAGTCTTAGGTTAGTCTTATGTTTTATTAGTGGGGAAAGTCTTAGGTTAGTCTTATGTTTTATTAGTGGGGGAAAGTCTTAGGTTAGTCTTATGTTTTATTAGTGGGGAAAGTCTTAGGTTAGTGTTATGTTTTATTAGTGGGGAAAGTCTTAGGTTAGTCTTATGTTTTATTAGTGGGGAAAGTTTTAGGTTAGTCTTATGTTTTATTAGTGGGGGAAAGTCTTAGGTTAGTCTTATGTTTTATTAGTGGGGAAAGTCTTAGGTTAGTCTTATGTTTTATTAGTGGGGGAAGTCTTAGGTTAGTCTTATGTTTTATTAGTGGGGGAAAGTCTTAGGTTAGTCTTATGTTTTATTAGTGGGGAAAGTCTTAGGTTAGTCTTATGTTTTATTAGTGGGGAAAGTCTTAGGTTAGTCTTATGTTTTATTAGTGGGGAAAGTCTTAGGTTAGTCTTATGTTTTATTAGTGGGGGAAAGTCTTAGGTTAGTCTCATGTTTTCATGTTCTTTGTAATGCTACTGACTCTTGAAAACAAAGCATTGCATTGTGGGTGAAGCCATGAAAGGAGCTGACAGGCCCTTCTTGATGTGAATCAATCAAGTCCTCTTAATTCAGGTGATGAAAGAAGAGGGTTTTGTGATTTTAGTTTATAAATATTTTTCTTTATATTTTAATTATATTATAGGGGCGTGTCATGTGATAAACTGGTAAATCACTGTTAGGTATTTTGTTGTGGTTTATATCATCTTTTTATCATTTCATATTGATGACCAACTGACCACCTGACCCTAAGGCACAGCTCGTGTCCTGCTATAATGTCATGTGCAGCATTTAAAAGGCCAGACTTCTGTCTGGTAGAACTAAGGCCTTATCTACTGCCATGGAGCCTGTACCAAAAACAATGAGTATTGTTTTGGTTCAGCTCAGCCTGGAAGGACATACCTTCAGGAACCTATGAACTCTTTGCCACGTATATGGAACCCACTTGTGGACAAGAAACATCCTATGAACTGTTGAAACGTCATCCATTGACTGACCAAATGACCATACATAAACTCATGTCAAAACATCATTTGTCAGAGAGAGCACGAACCATTGAACCATTATTTCTGTACTGTACCTGTCTTGAATTCTCTCTCTCCAGTAAACATTCCATTCTCACTCTGAATCACTCTCCTGTCTTTTCTCTTTGTGATGGATTAATGTGTATCTCATAGGGGAATAAGAAGGAGGAGGACAAGACGGAGCTACTCTTCTTGCAGCTAAGTCTTGCCCCATGCAAGATCTCACTATTTACATAGATAATGCATTGGTGACTTCAGTTCCTACTGCTAGAAACCTTGGTGTGGTCCTGGACAGCCAGCTATCATTCAAGGCACACATTGCATCAGTCACCCGGTCCTGTAGGTTCACACTCTATAACATCCGTAAAATCAGACCCTTCCTCACCCAGGAGGCAGCGCAGCTCCTCATTCAGACATCTGTCATATCAAAACTTGACTATTGTAACTCTCTCCTCACTGGTCTCCCGGCATGTGCACTTAAACCTCTCCAACTGATCCAAAATGCTGCGGCACGACTGGTCTTCAACCAGCCTAAGTTCTCACATGTCTCTCCCCTTCTCCGCAGCCTCCAATGGCTCCAGGTTGCGGCCCGCATGGAATACAAAACACTGATGCTGACCTTCAAAGCAGCCAAAGGTATGGCTCCTCCATACCTCCAAAACCTGATCAACCCCTACACCCCCACTCGTTCACTTAGATCAGCCAACACAGGGATGCTGACAGAACCCTCGCTAAAAACTCCAGGGCAAAAATCCACTCGTCCGAGACAGTTTTCCCTCATGGCTCCCAAGTTGTGGAATAAACTCTGTGTCGCACTTAGTACAACGGACTCACTCGCTACCTTTCGCCGTGGACTGAAGACTCACCTTTTCAGACTCCACCTAAACCCTTAGCACTACTGAAACACTCAATGACCATACAGTTAGCATTTGTTTGTTTTTTAGGTTTCTTTAGAACTTTGATTATATTGTGTTTTCTCTAGATAGATATCCATTTACATTGTTATATTGCTGTTAATGTACTGACCTATTATCTTGTTTATTATTGTGATGTTGTATCTGTTTATTGTAAGTCGCTTTGGATTAAAAGCATCTGCTAAATGCCTAAACTGTAAACTGTAAACTGAAGGTGTTGCTGTTTACAAATAATATATTTATCAATCACCATCTACCTTTCCTGCACCCGTGCTGAACTTCATAAAACATGGACCAGAGCAGGGATACTAAACTTCATAAAACATGGACCAGAGCAGGGATACTAAACTTCATAAAACATGGACCAGAGCAGGGATACTAAACTTCATAAAACCATGGACTAGAGCTTCATAAAACCATGGACTAGAGCTTCATAAAACCATGGACTAGAGCTTCATAAAACCATGGACTAAAGCTTCATAAAACCATGGACTAGAGCAGGGATACTAAACTTCTGAACCAGTGGGCCACGGCCAGTTGATACAATGACATGACTTGATAACTTCTATCTTTTATTTGCTTTATTTCCACATAAGACAAGGCTATTCGAGGGCCGTCAACCTCAGGGCCACACACACACACACACACACACACACACACACACACACACACACACACACACACACACACACACACACACACACACACACACACACACACACACACTGCCTGCTGAACCAAAACATCTATTAGTGATGACATCATTATGACATCACAGGCTTTCTGAGGTCACATGATTCACTGTCTGTCTAGTGTGTGTGTGTGTGTGTGTGTGTGTGTGTGTGTGTGTGTGTGTGTGTGTGTGTGAGTGTGTGTGTGTGTGTGTGTGTGTGTGTGTGTGTGTGTGTGTGTGTGTGTGTTTTCTGCCCGTGAACTATAATCATCACTGTAACTGAGCCATGGCTAATCCCATAGACACACACACACACACACACACACACACACACACACACACACGCACACGCCCGCGCGCACACACACACACACACACGCACACAAACACACACACGCACGCACGCACGCACACCACACACACACACACACACACACACACACACACACACACACACACACACACACACACACACACACACCATGTATTTCATTAGCCCTCTCCCTGATACCATGGCATGTTATGATCCCATAGCGCACGTGCCAGCGTGTGTGCGTGCGCACGCGCGTGTGTGTGTCAAGTCACATGTAATTATAGCACATTTTATATGACAAGTGCAGACTGAAAGAAAAGCTTCTAAGAAACAGCAAATAAAGACTAAAAATAAAAACAGGGAAATGAACACAATTACATAATGATTAAATGTAAAACTGGATTAACAACACAGTTCAAACCTACTGTAGATAAAAGCTATCAATTCATACACACGCATACATGCATGCGCATGAGGGAACGCACACGCGCGTGCACACACACACACACACACACACACACACACACACACACACACACACACACACACACACAGACACGCTAAAGGCTTTTGCGAGGCAAAGATGACCGAAGCTACAGTTGTGCAGTCTGCAGACCATTTCACTTTTTCCACACTGAACTTGACAGAAGCACTACTTTTATCTAGTCCGTTTCAGGGCTACACTTTAACCAGCATGAGATAAAAACACTGCCACTGACTCACCTAAGCTTCGGAGGTTCAAAAAGAACGCATTTCCAACGCGTGTGCATTACAGGAACAGCATGGTCAAAGTCTTGTGTTTATAATCCATAGAGTTAGTAGTTATATTTCCACGTGAATTGTGTTGACATGTTTGAAAGCTGTGACGAGATGAATGGTTTACAGCATTGTTATGATGGTAGAACCAGACTTCCTCTGAAAACCGTGGATTTCAAAATAAGAGCATAAGGTGTTAGGCTATCATGTAGGCTATACGGTTAGTTTTATTTGTTAGTCTAGTACAGGAAGTAAATAGACCGGTGCTTGCCTACTTGACACAGTGTGACTCTCACTCTGGCCAGCAGCAGAGCGTCACCACAGCCTCTATGAATGATGATCGAGCGCTCTAATCATCTTGTTTGATCTGCCACGCATCGGCGCAACATTAACATAAAACCAAAGTAGCGAGCCTGTTTTGAAAATGTAGCGGAGTAAAAGTACAGATACTTGTGTTAAAATGTAACGGATAAAAGTAAAAAGTACTACTGAAAAATCATTACAGTACAGTAACGAAGTTGTGTGTGTGTGTGTGTGTGTGTGTGTGTGTGTGTGTGTGTGTGTGTGTGTGTGTGTGTGTGTGTGTGTGTGTGTGTGTGTACCTTGTTGTCATGGGTGATGTCTGGTCCTACAGTGGTCTGGTTCTGATCCAACAATATCTGGCTGCCTGCACACACACACACACACACACACACACACACACACACACACACACACACACACACACACACACACGATTAAAATGGTAGTATTAAATAGCAGGAATATGTTGCTACAACACATGCAGTACAGTCAGTCAGTGCATGGATTTGATATAATGAATAACCCAGGGTAGGCAGTACATGTGTTAATTGTGTGTGTGTGTGTGTGTGTGTGTGTGTGTGTGTGTGTGTGTGTGTGTGTGTGTGTGTGTGTGTGTGTGTGTGTGTGTGTGTGTGTGTGTACCGTAGGGGGCGTGGTCATGGTGTCTCAGGTAGTATCTGACCTCTGATCTCCTGGAGCCCCAACGATTCAACCAATCCAGCAGCAGGATGTTGTGAGAGACCGCCCTCTCTGAGACACACAGACATTCATTCAGAACGGGCCACCCGGCCTGGAGAGGATCTTAAAGAACAACTCCTCCCTAAATCACTTCTAGGCTCATTTTCCTACTCATATTGATCCATAAAGACTGTCCATGGGGTCTATTAGGTCTTATATTGATCCATAAAGACTGTCCATGGGGTCTATTAGGTAGAAATGCTCCTGTTGTCCAGTTTCCCCAGCAGAACCCAGCAGCTCTCATAGCATAGAGTGGAGCCCATAAGCCTATCACTTTTACACTATTTGTTGAGGTCAAAAGTTATTTATTTTTGAGCGGTGGTCACACCGTCTCCATAGCGTGGCCGTGTGTGTAGGTATGTTTGTTTGTATGTATGTGGGTGGGTGGGTGGGTCTGTATGTAGCCTCAAGCCTGTGGTGTAGTACCTTTTATGACCACACATGTTAAGGGAGGGGCGCTGTTTTCAGGCCAGGCCAGGCCAGGCACACACACACACACACACACACACACACACACACACACACACACACACATACACACACAGGGGGGAAGGGGGGAGGGGTTGGTGGGTAAACCACCGCTCAGTTCACACGGGTGTGATTTTTCATGAATGTGGTACTAGTTGTCATTACAAACACATCCATGTCATCGTTGTCCCACAAAAGCCATCACACTCTGCTAAACAGATGTTATGCTGTTATGTGTTTTACCAAGTCCCGGAAAAGATGCCCTGTGATTGGCCAGTACAGTCACTTTGATTGGCAGTTGTGCCGAATGCTCACCCCAAAACATGATTTATGAGATTGTGGTGGCTTGTGTGGGACAACCAAGGCATGGATGTGTTTGTAATGACAACTAGTAACACATTCATGAAAAAATAAATAACTTTTGACCTCAACAAATAGTGTAAAAGCGATAGGCTTATATTATAGGCTCCATTCTATGCTATGAGAGCTGCTGGGTTCTGCTGGGGAAACTGGACAACAGGAGCATTTCTACCTAATAGACCCCATGGACAGTCTTTTGGGATCAATATAAGACCTAATAGACCCCATGGACAGTCTTTTGGGATCAATATAAGACCTAATAGACCCCATGGACAGTCTTTTGGGATCAATATATGTAGGAAAATGAGCCTAGAAGTGTTTTAGGGAGGAGTTGTAGACAACAAACAGATCCATGTGTCATAGTTTGGGTTTGTGGTTCCACCTGAGCGTTGTTTCAGTTTGATTGCCTTGATGTGTTGGTAGAGGGTTTATGCACATGCATAAAGTGAGTGGCAAATTGAGTGGCAAAGTGAGTTTAACGTCGTTTAATGCAATCCGACTTTTATGTTTGGATGTTTGGGCTGTCAAGGCCAGAAAGTAGTTTTTTTGCCACTCAGTAGGCGTTCCTGCATAACTTCCTGGTATGTTGATGATGTCACACGCCTATCCACTATTTAAACTGTTCAGTTGGTGCAGAGTTCTGCCTTTGTCTTTAAAGGTTCACTAGGTTGTGGAACTACACCAGGGCATTAACGACTTGTGATTTTTGCAAGTCCACTCGACTTACCTAACCCTCGACTTTATCGTTTGATGATGTCATCACATCACACACGACCCCCCAATTATTTTGGGGGGTCCCCAGATGATTAACTTAATGTGAAACATTGTTTTCTCACTCAACAGTAAACAAACCAACATAAAGTTTAAGTGTATAGAGGGTATCTGCACATTTCTAAAGTGACAATTTAAAGGGGAAGACCACCCATTTTCAATTTTGAACAGTGTCATTAATATACCTTAGAGGAGTTGTGTGGAAATAGAAAAAAAAGTTCCCCCTCTTCTGTGTTGCCTAGAACTGGAGGATTGATTTTGGGGTTTGTATTGTAAAGTACAACTTGATGACATCACACATTGTACTTTTTTTCTATTTCCACACAACTCCTCTAAGGTATATTAATGACATATTTCAATATTGAAAATGGGTGGTCTTCCCCTTTAAGGACTTTTTAATTCCTCTAAAATGACAAATTAAACATTGGCCAAACTGTCAAATATATAGAGGCAGAAAGTGTTAAAATAGCTGCGAGGCATTGTGAGCATGTAGATCAGGGTTAGGGTTAGGGTTAGGGTTAGGGTGAGCATGCTATATAGAGCATCCATATATAGAGGCATTGTGAGCTTGTAGATCTGCTATTTTCACAATGGAAAGTATTTTCGACTTTCACTGATAGGAGTCGACTTGTGTAATGAAGTCGACTGAGTCGACTTGACGACTTTTACGTTAATGCCCTAAACTCCACAAATGTATTTGACTTTTTTTTGAGCGGTGGTAAAACGCTCCATAGAGTGGCTGTGCGTGTGTCTGTAGCCACTTTTCCTCAGCGTTTTGCCATAGCAATGTGTTTTCCTCAGCGTTTTGCCATAGCAACATGTGTGTGTGTGTGTGTAAATGGTAAATGGTAAATGGTGCATTTATATAGCGCTTTTAATCCAAAGCGCTTTACATAGATTGTGCATTACATTCACCCATTCACACACACATTCATACACCGGTGGCGGAGGAAGCCATGCAAGGCACCAACCTACTCACCGGAGGCAATTAGGGGTTCAGAGTCTTGCCCAAGCACCCTTCGACATTAACTCAGGGGGAGCCCGGATTCGAACTGGGAACCCTTCGGGATTTATACCCTTCGTGCTCTAATACCAGTTTCTCTACCCCTGAGCTATGCCGCCCCTGTGTGTGTGTGTGTGTGTGTGTGTGTGTGTGTGTGTGTGTGTGTGTGTGTGTGTGTGTGTGTGTGTGTGTGTGTGTGTGTGTGTGTGTGTGTGTGTGTGTGTGTGTGTGTGTGTGTGTGTGTGTGTGTATCCTGTATTACATCACCAATTACATCCTAGACCTATATCCTAGTCCTTTTCCTCAGCGTTTTGCCATAGCAATGTGTGTGTGTGTGTGTGTGTGTGTGTGTGTGCGCGCGTGTGTGTGTGTGTGTGTGTGTGTGTGTGTGTGTGTGTGTGTGTGTGTGTGTGTGTGTGTGTGTGTGTGTGTGTGTGTGTGTGTGTGTGTGTAGCCTGTATTACATCACCAATTACCAATTGAAGACGTTATGCAAGCACGACCACCGCTCACTTCACATTGGGTGTGATTTTTTTGTTTGTTTTTTTGCCTAAAGTTCAGTGCTTTTTGGATTTTTGAGTTTTTCTGCTTCAATGATTAAAGCAGGATTTTTGAGTTTTTCTGCTTCAATGATTAAAGCAGGATTTTTGAGTTTTTCTGCTTCAATGATTAAAGCAGGATTTTTGAGTTTTTCTGCTTCAATGATTAAAGCAGGATTTTTGAGTTTTTCTGCTTCAATGATTAAACTTGTATTTTTGAGTTTTTCTGCTTTCAATGATTAAACCAGGATTTTTGAGTTTTTCTGCTTCAATGATTAAACTTGGATTTTTGAGTTTTTCTGCTTTCAATGATTAAACCAGGATTTTTGAGTTTTTCTGCTTCAATGATTAAACTTGGATTTTTGAGTTTTTCTGCTTCAATGATTAAAGCAGGATTTTCTTGTTGTATTGTTGAGCGTTCCCATGGCAACAGCATGACTCACCTTGCCCCGCCCACACCTCGGCCAGGTGACACGGCCCCTCCCCCACCTCCCTGCAGTACTCCACCACGTCAATCACTCTGGTCGCCGCGGTTACCGGCACCTCCGTTAGCATCTGCTGGCTGTCGTTCAGGTACACCGTCAGGATCACCTGAGGGTTAAAATATGAGAGGGTTCAAATACCACCACGAGAGGGTTAAAATACCACCATGACAGGGTTCAAATACCACCATGAGAGGGTTAAAATACCACCATGACAGGGTTAAAATACCACCATGAGAGGGTTAAAATACCACCATGAGAGGGTTAAAATACCACCATGACAGGGTTAAAATACCACCACGACAGGGTTCAAATACCACCATGAGAGGGTTAAAATACCACCATGACAGGGTTAAAATACCACCATGAGAGGGTTAAAATACCACCATGAGAGGGTTAAAATACCACCATGACAGGGTTAAAATACCACCACGACAGGGTTCAAATACCACCATGAGAGGGTTCAAATACCACCATGACAGGGTTAAAATACACCTTCAGGATGGAATGAAAACATTCTGCTTCCATCTTCTTACTGTCCAAAAGTCTAATAAACCTTCAAAGTAAGTATTGAAAGCCTTGCATAAAAAGAACAAAGATATGTTATCATATTAAAATGCCATGTATTTCATGTGAGTGTCATGGAGCCTCCCGGCCTCCAGAGGGAGCTGTCCGTCACAAAGAGCTGTCATTCCAGTGATTCCAGTTGTCACTTCCGATGACTGGACAGTTACAATATAGATCAGAAATGAATTGCA
>NC_137827.1:632500-647500 GCF_963921795.1 Nannobrachium achirus
GGTTCAGTGTCTTGGACACTTCGACATGTAGACAGGAGAAGCTGGGATTTGAACCGCTGACCCATGGAGCATTGGCCAACCCACTCTACCTCCTGAGCTAGCCGCCCCAGTGCTGTCAAACAATGAAACTATATGGTTGTGGGGGTCCCTGCTTCACCTCTCTCTCAACTAAGGGGTCCTTGGCCTGAAAACGTTGAAAACCCCTGATCTATTCTATAACAACCAAACATTGACGAATGATTATTTATTGTCAAAAAAGAGCAGATTGATTGATTGATTGATTTGACTGATTGACGTTATTAACAGTTGTGAGAAAGGCTCAGAGGTTCAGTTCCATACAAAAGGATGCTATATTTATATATTTATATATTTATATATCATTGTTATATTTGACCCAAAGCAGCAAAATGTTGTTTATTCTACCAGTAGTGGAAAAAGCACTCACATTATGATTGATCATTATGATCAATGATCATTATCTTTACTTTAGTAAAAACTAGATTTTATTATACTTTTAGCTGCATGTAGAAATACTCAGTCAGTAAAAGTCTGGAATTGAAAATAGAAAAAATAAAAAATAAAACTACTGCCATCCAAATGTATTTAAAGTAGCAAACGTGGAAAGTATTTGCTGTGCAGAACAACACACATTTTTAATGTATACAAATCTATAAAAAAAACTATTTTTCAAATGGCAGAAATATCCAGTGGTTAATGTATGTTTCCTAATAGTAACCAGTAACTAAAGTTGTCAAATAAATGTAGTGGAGTAAAAGTACAATATTTGTCTCTGAGAAGTAATGGAGTAGAAGTAAAAGTTCTGACAATTGGAAATACTTCAGTGAAGTAAAAGTAACTCAAAATGTTACTTAAGTTCAGTAGTTCAGTAAATGTACTTATAGTTACTTTACACTGCATTCTACAAACCAATAGGATTTTGAGAGGTTCAGGTCGCAGTTACTATCAAAACCTCCACCGGCTGTCAGTCAGTCAGTCAGTCAGTCAGTCTGTCTGTCAGTCTGTCAGTCTGTCAGTCACACGTCACACTTTTGCCCTTCTCATATCTCCGCCACCGCTGCCCCGATCCATGCCACAATTTGCACACACACTCCTTGGCTGCCAAACCACTACCACCACCCCCCCATTTCTCACATGGCCCTCTTCTAGCGCCACCATGAGGCTGATTCTTGCAAAACACATTTTTTGACCTCCTACAGATTTTGCCCTAAAATCACGCAAAGCGGTACACAGTATCCCTATAGTCATGTCATCAACATGGATCTGTCCCATTTCCCATATTCCCTCCTGATTGGCTACCAGTGCCTTCCAAAGTTTGTGTGACCTGACGGTCGCTTATCTCCAGATTTATTTAAACTGTCAGGAATCAAGAGTCTTCTGGTCGCTGATTGGTCATCAGTGCTGTCAATCATAAAACATGTTTGTTTATATTCATATAAATCCACAACAAGTCATTCTGTTGAACTTCATTTATTGACAATTAAAACACCTTTATTTATTCATGACATCAACAACACCAACACACTATGAAGGTTTTAGAATCACCAGTCTTGAGGTCCACCGTGAAATCTCCATATTTCAGCGTCCCATTTGTCCGACTAAGGGTTAGGTTTTAGGGTTAGGTTTAGGCATAGTTTTACTGAGGTTAGGGTTAGGCATAGTTTTACTGAGGTTAGGGTTAGGCATAGTAGCATTCACTCGGTTAGCATTCACCAGTGTCGGACGAATGTGATGTCAGAAACCGTCCCACATCATGTTATTGTAACCCTAATCTGTCAACATACTGTCCTGAGAGAAAGAAAGAAAGAAAGAAAGAAAGAAAGAAAGAAAGAATCAAACAAAGATAAGCTAAAGACAAACATTCCTAGTGTTGAAGCTTTGTAGCAGGGTCATCAGCATGTATTAAGAGGCTATAATTAATGAATGGATTAATTGATTAACCACCAGCATTTTCTGCATGTAGGAGTTGAGCCACTTCTGTCTCTCCATGGCGGTCAGCAGTTTGCTCTTCTCCCTGAAGGCTGCGTCGTCCGCCATCACCAGGTTCCTCTTCAAACCCCCGGAGGCTGCATCCATCACCAGGTTCCTCTTTAAACCCCCGGAGGCTGCATCCATCACCAGGTTCCTCTTTAAACCCCCGGAGGCTGCATCCATCACCAGGTTCCTCTTTAAACCCCCGGAGGATGCCCCGCCTGCTAGGGCAGACAAATGGAGCCTGCGGTAGTTCTTTTATTTGTGGAAGGCAGGATGTATTGTTGCTATCTCCCCGGACGACCTCTTCATTAAGTAGTTAATGCATTCACACTCCCACAGAGCAGTCCGTCACCTCATTGGCTACAAGCTTAATCCTCATACGCCCTCTTACCCATAATGCATCTCAAGCAGTCTATTTAAGCAACTTCCTGTTCTATGTTCATTCTAGATGTTTAGCTGTTACTACTGGTTGTGCAGCTGTATGTGTTAAAAAATCCCTCCACCTCCCCGTCCTCCTCCTTGTAAATGTAGTTACTCATGTTATATGTATTGTTTACAGATTGTTCTGTGTTCTATGGATTATGGTGTGCTCTCTTACATCATGCAACTGAAGGTTCAATGTTATGTGCATGTCATCTGTATATCATGCTTTGCTCTGGGGGATTGTGATATATCAGATTATGTCTCATGTTTGAGCAGATCTTTTGATATCACAGCAGAGCTACATCGCCAAACTAAGATGCAATATCATTGCATAACTGATTATATCATTGCAATACATGATATGGTTAATCTTAATTGGTGTCGTTCATCCTGAGCTGAAACATATAAAAGAAGTCGACTTCATTACACAAGTCCACTCTCACCAGGGAAAGTCTCCACTCTGTCACATTGACAGACAGATGTCTCCACTCTGTCACATTGACAGACAGATGTCTCCACTCTGTCACATTGACAGACAGATGTCTCCACTCTGTCACATTGACAGACAGAAGCCACCAACTTTATCCTTTTGGATCCAACATCATTTAGGAATTAAGATTATTATTATTCAATGCTGGTTGCAGTGGAATCTATAATATTAACATCAAAACAAAAGCCTTATTAAGGGAGAAAGGATAACTTTAGGCTATTCTATGAAGCCCGGAGGAAAGTAACTTTCGGGTTTTGTCCACTGGTCACGCTGTCAATGTGATGACGTCATCAAACAATAAAGTCGACTTCAACTCAACTTTTTACCGAGTCAAGTCGTTAATGCCCTACCGTCTGCTATCAGCAGGTTCCTCTTTAAACCCCCGGAGGTTGTGTTGTCATCCATCTCCAGGTTCCTCTTCTCCCTGAAGCAAGAAAGAGATTACCAGAGAGTATCAGGTCCCAGCCTGCATGGGGAGTGAGTGTCAGGCAGAATCATGCTCTAGTGTGAAGGTTCATGTCATTTACGCGTTATTGGAAAGGACACCCGGGCTCCAGGGAAACCCCGCCCACCGAAGCTTTTGATTGGCTGAAGCGGAGCTAGGGAGCGCTCAATTGTAGTCGCTTGGACAGGGCGTTTATCGTGGGCTTGCCCAGGCCTTACGGCCTGGGCATAAATATAACGATTGCATTCACCACGGCTTCGTAACTCGCGCGGCCGGCGCCCGCTCTTCGCGGCAAGGTCCGCTGGCCTTCGCGCCGCTTGCAGTGTCGTGGACAATCGAGCGGCTCCGTCTGGAGCCCGGGTGTCATTTCCAATAACGCGTCATTTACTGTCTGGTGTATACCTTTATTGTGTAGTGATGTCCTAGTGTTTCCTCTTTTGCCATGTTACTGTTGCCTGTCTTGTCTCACCTCACTGTGATTAGTTATGTTCTCCACCTGTGTCTTGTTAGTCTTTCAGCCAATCAGTGTTAGTCGGTGTCTATTTAAACCGTTCCCTTGTGGAGTTCTAGTCAGTGTTGCTGTGTGTTCCTGCCTTGGTATATCCTGCTGTAAGTTGAATTAGTTTGTCCTCTGTGAGTGTGTCTTTCCCCTAGTTTAGTATTTCCCATTATAGGTCCTCTATATGTCCTCGTTTACTTCCTTGTGTTTCCTGTTTATTGTTAATAAATACTGGACTTGATCTGCCTGCCTGCCGTGTTCTGCTTCTGCCTCACAGCGTGACCGTGACAGTTCCAATCTGAACCCTTCTTAACGAGCCTGTGTGCATATCAGTGAGGGTGAAGTCATTAAAATACCTTTAAATACCTTTTCCCCAAGCATTAATCACCAATACAACACTAACATCGGGGCTAGTCTGGTAAACCATGCCGGTCATCTGAATTCACATCATCATGTATCTTTTACAAGTCGTCTGAATTCACATCAACAGAATATGAAAAATCTGAAAAACTTTAGAGCTGCTTTGTACCGATGTTTGTCCCCCACAAATCGGCCTCCTGGTGGCGCTATAACAGGCCCATGCAGAGGTTCTGCTCTGGTGTGTGCAGTTTCACTGTGATCGGGACAACGGTGCCGGAGATTAACAAAGTTAAGTATGAATCTAATAATAAATATGATGATAAAACCTGGTCTGTGATTGGTCGACATCCTGACCAATCAGCAGGGTTCTCTTGTCTGAAGCTGCAGAGCTCTGAGAGGACCATGTAGCAGGCCACGCCCCCGCCATCCTGCACACACACACACACACACACACACACACACACACACACACACACACACACACACACACACACACACACACACACACACACGAGATTGACAGAAAATATATTAAAACCACATTTTTCCAGCCGCAAGAGAAAAAGAAAGGCCTTCCAAGACGCAGGTGTCCTGTTTTGAGTGTCCGTATTATTATGCTTTCACGTCTCAGGAAGAGGAGCCTCAACAACCTCCACTGTCAAAGGATGAGCAACAGAAAGCTCTCCTCATCTTCCTGCTGTGGAACCAGACAGGAACCAGGAGACAGAACAACCAAGATCTTGCGAGGACTTTAACTCAGACAGGAGAATTAAGGAAACATTTGGTGACTTAAACAGGAAAGAAAACCTCATATGTGATAAGAGCTTCATTGAGGTATCGACTCTGAACAAACACCAGCTTGTCCACATGAAGAAGAACAAAGGTAAACTGACAACACACCAGTGTCTCCACACAGGAGGAAAACCCTTCCATTGTAAACAATGTGAGAAGGGTTTCTTTCAGTCAGCTAACCTGAAGGGTTAAGACACACCAGCATGTCGAGAAAAAACCCTCGTCTGTAAACAGGGTTTCAGTGTAGAAACATCACATTGCAGAGCAATTGGTCACAAATCTTATTTTTTTCCCCCGGCAAATGTCTGTCGTACATAATTCCACTGGTCGCTACACAGTGTGCAGCCATATTGTTTATAAGCCTCAAAACTTTGAAATCTAGTCTCTTGTTTCAAGGTGTGGATATTTGTTTCATACACCAGGGCCCTACATCCAAGTGCCTTTCTCACTTCTCGATCTTGTTGGATTGAGTTGACCCATGAGCCCAGGAATTTGAAGTCCTTGACTTCCTTCAGAGGTGTCAGAGGTGGATGTTCCCAACTCTGTTTCCTTGGTATTTGGCCGAAGGCCAACCTTGGCACAGTCTGACTCCACTGACAGCTCCTGTGCTTGTTCTACGGGGTCAGAGATTAGGGTCCAGGTCTGTCAGGACTACTGTGGGGTGTAGATTAGGGTCCAGGTCTGTCAGGACTACTGTGGGGTGTAGATTAGGGTCCAGGTCTGTCAGGACTACTGTGGGATGTCGTCTCAATCTCCTTGGTGTTCTGGTGAAGCCAAGGGGCGGAGCTCCCCTCGCTCCAGGAAGTGTACAACAAGTTGTTCTCAACCTTTTCAGGACGCGACCCCAAAATAATCATATTTTAACTGAGAGCACTACGAGTTGAGGCATTACATTTTGTATAACACGGTTCTATTGTGAAAATAGCACGCGAGGCGTTGTGGGCATGTAGATAGGCTATTTTCACAATTTCTGCCTCTAATATTTGGTCAATATTTAATTTGTCATTTTAGAGGTATTAAAAAGTCCTTTAATTGTCACTTTAGAAATGTGCAGATACCCTCTATAGTCTATACACTTAAACCTTATGTTGGTTTGTTTACTGTTGAGAGAGAAAACAATGTTGCAAATTAAGCTGGGATACAGTCAAAGCTCAGCGCTTCATCAAGGGCAGGCACCATCCCAGACATGAACCCTACGGCCAGACAAGGTGGGTTAGGGTTAGGGTTAGGGTTGGTCACCACAAGGTGGTCAGAGCAGGTTAGGGTTAGGGATAGGGTTGGTCACCACAAGGTGGTCAGAGCAGGTTAGGGTTAGGGTTAGGGTTGGTCACCACAAGGTGGTCAGAGCAGGTTCATTCATGAACAGCTTCCACCAGGGCAGATGTCTGGAAGAGACTTCAAGAGAAAGATCATATGAATGGCAGCTAGTATATATAGGAGAATAATGTGTGTGTGTGTGTGTGTGTGTGTGTGTGTGTGTGTGTGTGTGTGTGTGTGTGTGTGTGTGTGTGTGTGTGTGTGTGTGTGTGTGTGTGTGTGTGTTTATGCCCGTAGCCAATCAGAGGGGGGCAAAGGGTGAGGACACAATATCAAGACATAAGGGCCACGAGAGGGGGAGGGGCCGTCTGTGCCTGTAGCCAATCAGAAGGGCATAAACCGTATGTCTTGGTGGATTGGTCAGCTTCACATGACATTTCAGCCAACCAGATTATAAATGGGCCAACCTCCATGATTGGTCAAGTTTCACCTGACATCATAATATCTTACTATAGGCTACTATATACCAGTAAGACGCCCTAAGGGCAAAAAGCGACATTGCCCTTGCACACAACGTAATTCACACAGGACGGAATTCATTTGCAAGTGTGATTGGAGTTGCGGTTGGTTGGTTGTTTAAGTTGGACAAAAGATGTCTTATGTCAAAGACCACATGAGACTCACACAATATGTCCATATATGGGCATTCCAAGCTATGGGCTTAAAATTGATGACATCAGGGATCTCCATATGGACAGGTCAGCTATAGACATTGAGGCATTTGTAAATGAATTCTGTCTTTGCCATATACAGTATGAAGCATCCATGGGCATTGGGCATTGCCAAATATGGGTCAGCAATGTGATGTCACAACAGGTCAGCTATAGACAGTGTATGACCATATAAGGTGTGTAATTACCTGAGCACACCCTCTGACAGCTGGGACTGGGGTCCAGATAGCCACGCCTCTCGCATCAGTCCTGCCTTGCTATTGGCCGCTGCCACAAAGTCGGGCGCTGTCAGCATCTGCATGGTCCAATCACGAAGAGACATGGAGGGCAGGAGCCCCGCCCACTCATCCTGTCTGTCTGAATCTTCAGCGAGACTGGAAGACAGACAGACAGACAGACAGACAGACAGACAGACAGACAGACAGACGTTTCAAATATTATTGTTTTGTTTGAGTGATTGTCTCCACCAGCTGAAGGCATGGGGGAGAGTATGTTTTTGCCCCTGTCCGTCCGTCCGTCCGTCCGTCCGTCCGTCCGTCCGTCCGTCCGTCCGTCCGTCCGTGCGTCCGTGTGTCCTCCCAAATGAGCACACACACTCCCTGGATGCCAATTCAGAACCTCTGCCCCACATTTTTCAAATGGCCCTGTTCTAGCGCCACCATGAGGCCGATGTTTGCAAAACACATTTCTGTACACTACTCTTAGAGATTTTGTCCACAAATCATACAAATCGGTAGACAGTATCTCTACAGTCATGTGATCATCATGGATATGTCCGATTTTCCATATTCCATCCCGATTGGCTACAATTGGCTTCCAAAGTTTGCAGGATTGTTCCGTTTTGAACAAAATGCCTCAAAACATGAATACAGCGTGCAATCTTGGTGAAATTGGGCGTGCACGTTCCCACTAGGCAGAGGAAGAAATGCTACTTCAAATGTCTCAAATCAGCCTCACGGTGGCGCTATAACAGGGCAATTTAACTCCACCGATAAGTGGAAAACTTTGTATGCGCACTCCCTAGAGGCTAAGGATAAACCTTTGCCCTGCATTTTTCACATTTGCCTTTTATTTAATCTGCTATTCTTCTACACATGCGTCATGTCAGATTCCATTCCAGGCAAAAACTCAAAGAATATGATTATTGTCAGAATGCTGGAAAGGTGTCCGGGCATTCCGGGCTGGAATATAGGTGGTCCAGGGCAGATAAACTTTGCATGGTTGAAGGGTACATTTCTGCCAGGTACCAAGCTGAAATGTGTTCTCATGGGGTTCATTTTAATGATTTCTTGCACCTACCCATCACTTACTATACAGGAAAAAAGACCCCCCCAGAAAATCTTCTTTAAGTAGCGTTGTGAGGGGTCTAACTACTAGGGGTCATGATTCTGAATCCATTGCAAGCATTTGTTTTGCACAAAAAAACATTCCTTGGGTGCATTTTTAGCCTTAGGAATGTTTTTATGCAAAACAAATGCTTGCAATGGATTCAGAATCATGAACAAACAAACACTGTCCGCCTCTGTGTTTGTTTGCTGTTGTTAAAAGTTTAAACTCTATATTGTGAAATATACTGTATGTATTCAGTTTGTTTCATGAACAGGCTTAGTTCATAACAATACAGACATAATAAATACATTAATGAATAAATGATATTTACCTCAGAGGGAAGCCACAGGTCAGCGGGGTCGTACCCATAATGCAAAGCAGCATGTAGGCAGGAAGCACACACATACTGCAACACAAAACACACACTTTATATAAACTACACAAACACACACTTAAACTACACAAAAACACACGTAAACTACACAAACACACACTTTATATAAACTACAAAACACACACTTAAGCTACACAAAAAACACACTTAAACTGCACAAACACACACTTTATATAAACTACAAAACACACACTTAAGCTACACAAAAACACACTTAAACTGCACAAACACACACTTTATATAAACTACAAAACACACACCCTACCCTGAAACAACACTCACATGCTCCTAATTACTGCTTCACTGTTAACGTTCATCCTACTGTACATACTGACTGATCATTTCATTGTAGTTCTATTTCCACCAACATTGCAGCTGTACTGAAAGCTTGAATTATCCTCTTTCTATCTGCAAAGTTTTTGTTTCATAAAAATCCACCATAGGCATTTTATGAGCTGCTTTCTGTCAAGACATTCTGTGCAGGTTTTTATTTTTCCAAGTGTCAGAGTTTGGAAGCGCTCGTTTTCAACAACACAACATCCTGCTGCCTCCTGCATTATGTGACATTTAGAAACAGGTGGTATGCAGGTGTAACGGACAGCACTTAGTAGGCAATGATAACAGCAGGAACCAGGTTTGTCCGTTTATTCTGTTAAGAACAGACAAATAGAACAGTATTTGTCACTGTTTGGCCACTGCACATCATCCACACTCTTCAACAGACCGGAATCATTCTGTCTGCTGAGGCAACTACGGCAACACTACTAGGACACACAGTGCGGCAGCTATAGCAACTCCACTAGGACATACAGTACGATGTGCAGTGACCCAAAATACTATATTAACATTAGTTTGCTGCTCAATAATGGACAAATTCAATTATTTAACTTTTAACTCTGTTACACTCACCCCCACCGAATTTTGACAATATTGAGTAAGTATACCAAAATACACAGTACATTATAACAACAGGGTCTTCATTAAAAGAAAACCAACCACGAAAGTGCCCCTTGAGGCGAAGTGGTATGAAAGCAAAATCAAACTCTCATTCCAACAACTGGTAGCAGAGTGCCTTATACACCCCACATGACCCTTACATACTGTGTAAAAAGAGAAAAAAAAAATACATTTACAAATTCCTTCATAAACATAAACATGCTTTAATCCGCCAAACTCAATTAACAGCAAAATGCAGTGTCATCTACAACATCCTGCCTTGACATGGTCTGTATCAACCTATTAACCGGTCTGACGAGGCGACCATACCTAGACCTAGCCCGCATGGGGCCACGGGTACGATCAGTAGAAGAAGAAGGAACTCGACTAAGAGTGCACTGCGCATCCTCTACCCTGTCGGTCTGTGTCACTGACCCAGGGGAAAATTGCATCCGTCCCACACTCTCAGAATCAACATCGGTGGCAATTAATGACCTGGGGCTATAGTTCATAGATTGACCATCCCGCTGGTCCACAGGCAGTCCTGAGCCATCTTGGGACTCTGAGATCTCACTCCCATAGTTAGAAGCACCAGCTTGCGAAAGACTGGACACAGACAGCTGCGAAATCCAATCCCGGGTCCGTCCCTCTGAATCCACAGTGCCTGGATCAGCCAGGGAGTCATGCCCCCCCCCCTCGGTCGCAGGTGAGTCCCCGCCATCAGACCCTTCACTGCCATCACAAGGAACCGCACTTTCTTCCTCAGCACTTTCCCCCACCATGGACCTCACACTACCGCCTGCGCAATATGAAGCAACAGACCCAGAATGAACAGAATTGGACACCTCATTCGAGACATCCACAGGAAGGAAATTGACTGACATGAGCAGGTTCCTATGAACCACCTTCTCCAGTCCCGTGACTGTGTCACAAATCCTATATGTGTGAGTGTCAGTGTTCTTATCCACCACAGTGTAGACTGTGGACTCCCATCTATCAGCAACTTTCCTCTTTCCCCTCTCCTTCCTGTTTGCCAAGAGAACCCGGTCGCCCACTTCAATAGCAGATCCCTTCACCCTCCTATTATAAAGCACAGCATGCCTGGCCTGCTCCTTAGCGGCATGCTCCTGAGCTATGACCATGGCCTCCTCCAGGTCCGTAGTGAGAGATGCAACATACTTGTCATAGCTCGTCACATTTGAGTCATTCAGAACAGTCCGAAAGAGGACATCTATGGGCAACCGAGGAACCCGGCCAAACATAAGGTAAAATGGAGCATACCCCGTCGACTCACTGACTGTGCAATTATACATGAACGTCAATGTTTGTAAACGCCGAGGCCAGTCAACCTTTTCGTCGGGTGTCAGGGCACGAATCATGCCCCCAAGGGTCCTATTAAACCTCTCCACACTTCCATTCCCCATCGGATGATAGGGAGTTGTGTGAGATTTCTTAATGCCCGAAACCCTAAGAAGTTCACTGATGAGCTCACTCTCAAACGATGCCCCCTGATCACTGTGAATCCGTTCTGGAAACCCAAAGACACAGAAGTATTTGTCCCAGAGAACTCTGGCCACCTGTTTAGCCGACTGATCTTTACAGGGAAACGCCTGTGCCATTCTCGTAAAGTGGTCAGTCACAACCAGGACACTTATTGACTTATTTCTGAAGTCTTCAGCTGAATAAAAATCAATGCAAACAAGCTGCAGAGGCCTGGCAGACGTTATACTTTCCAGGGGCGCCCTCCCCTCAGGCTCAACCGTCTTGGTGACAATGCAGCGATGGCAGTTACGGACATAGTCCCTCACGTCCCTGTCAAGGTTTAACCAGAAGAATCTCTGTCTAGTCAAGCCAAGACTCCTGAACTGGCCCTGATGTCCTGCATCATCATGAACACCCCTCAGAACCACAACCTTAAGTGACTCTGGGACCACATACTGGAACCGTTTCGCCTTTGTGACTAGATCCCTTGACACCCTGTACAGCACGCCATTGCTCACGACAAGCTTCTCCCAGTGCTTTATGTATCTTGTGACGACAACAGATTCCTTTACTTTCTCTCTCCTAGAGGGTCGTCGACATCTCTCCACATAATACAAGACACGAGAGAGGACCCTGTCCTCCAACTGTTTATCACGTAAGTCTTTCTCGGTGTAGGCTGGTAACGAGTCAAGTCCAGGTGAACACAACTGTGGTAAGTACTGCAATGCCACCACGGCACGGACCCTTGCACCAGCCTCCCACTCGACATGTGACTCCACAATGGCAGAAACATCTTCCAACTCAATGAATTGAGTATGTGCAAGGACAGGGTTATCTCCGCTCTGAGAATTGACAGTCACTGAATCGGACTGTCCACGACCACAGGATGATTTGAAGACCCCTTGAACAGAGACATTTGAAACACCCTTGACTTCAGAAAGGAGACTAGCAACCGGCTCTGACAACAGCCTGAAGCCAACTTTCCCATTGACAAATGGTACACGACTCAGGGCATCAGCCACCACATTCTGTGTACCCGGTACATATTTGATGTCAAAGTCATAACTAGCCAACTTGGCCACCCAACGTTGCTCACAACAGTCCAACTTAGGCTTTGTCAATATGTGAGTCAGCGGGTTATTGTCAGTCCAGACTGTGAATTTGTGACCCTTCAGCCAATGACTGAATTTATCACAGACAGCCCATTTCAAGGCCAGGAACTCCAAACGGTGGGCTGGGTAATTCCTCTGAGACTGAGATAACGACTTGCTGGCAAATGCGATGGGCCTAGCACTGACTTCGCCCTCAGGTATCTGCGACAACACAGCCCCAATACCATCTAAAGACGCATCAGTTGACAGCATGAAGGGGCGAGTGAAATCAGGGTGGGCCAGGACGGCTGTATTGACTATGGCTGCCTTCAGTCCCTCAAAAGCCTGTTCCTGTGCTTGAGTCCAGTCAGCCGCGGTCAACTTTTTAGTCACCACTTTGCACTTCCTGTGCTTTCCTTTCTTCTTTTCACCCTTCAACAGAGAAAAGAGAGGCTTTGCGACAGCAGAGTAATTAGGTACGTAATGCTGGTAATAATTAATCAGCCCCAGATATGATCTTATTCGCTTCTGCGACGGAGTCACACCATCTGACTCCATTAGATCGGCACTCGTCATCTTGGAGATGCTTTCCACCTTACTGGGATCTGTCGACACGCCAGTCTCATCAATAATGTGACCGAGAAACTTCACAGACTTCCTCAGAAAGAAGCACTTTTTGGGGGCTAATTTCAGGTTGTGACACTGCAGTCTCTCAAACACCATCCTAAGGCGCTCCAAAGCAGTTTCTTCGTCCGGTGCAAACACCAACAGATCATCCAAGTAACACAGCAGACTTAAGTAGTTTTGGTCTCCAAAAATGCTGGTCATCATACGCATAAAGCTCCCAGGGCTGTTGCAGAGGCCCTGCGGCAGACGGTTGTATTCATACAGGCCCATAGGAGTAGTAAAGGCAGAGTACTTCCTGTCATCTTGGTGTAGTGGCATGTTATAATACCCGGACGTCAGATCCATAGAACTAAACAAACAGTTGCCACCTAGGGCAGCCAGGCAGTCTGCTTGATGAGGGAGGGGATGAGCATCCTTCACTGTCCTCTTGTTCAGCCAGCGGAAATCCGTACACAACCGGAGGTCCCCATTCTTCTTCCACACTAGCACTATAGGTGATGCATACTCACTGGAGGACTTTGAAATGATCTCCTTCTCCTCCATATCACACAACACCTGACGCAGCTTTTGATACTGGCTAGGAGGCACTCGCCTGTATGGCAACCGGAATGGTCTATGGTCAATGAGATGAATGCGGTGCACAAATTCTTTTGCTTCACCACAGTCAAGATGATGGCGTGAGAAGATACCTTCGTACTGGACAATCAGGTCAGCCAAATTCCCCCTGCACCCCTCAGACACATCACACGACCGCACATCGAGAGTATCCAGCCCAACAGATCTGAGCTTGTCACAAGCGGATTGCATGTCAGAATTAGTAGAGGTCACCGACTGCACACAACTGACCAACGGAACTGTCAAGGGCTCAGCAACATCCATGTCTTCAAGCGCCATACAGGTGTAAACATCAGCCAGCTTTGCATTGCGTCTCAACACCACAGGCTTGTGAGACATATTAATGAGCTTCAGAGGTACCCATCTGTCTCCCCACAATGGCGTAACTATCCTAGCTACTAAAACTCCCCTCGGAGCTGAACGGGCTGATGTGGGCTCTGTCACAACAGTGCTGCCTGGAGATACAATGGTGTCCACAGGCAGTTTCCCCCATAAAAGATACTCACGGCCAGGTTCCAGGCAGACTGCTGAATTACACCTCACAGTGCCAACCTTGTCAGGAACGCTATCACCCCTCCAAGGACTCAGACCAGAGAGCATTGACAGATACTGTTCAGTTTCAGGGTCTTCTGCATTACAAGGACCAGACACCGTCTTCCAGTAAGAATCGCTCATTTTGGACTCACGTAGAATGTGCTTAATGACATTAGTGCCCAGTATCAGGTCATCGTGTTGACCTGAAACAACAAGCGTGGGGACCAACATCTTGCAGCCATATACCTCCATTTTTATGTTAAAGGCAGACTTAGGCTTGACACGTTGCCCACCACATCCAATCAGAACCACATTCACATCAATCTGATCATGGGTGGTTATGACTCCCGCTTCTACAAGCTTTGTCTCTGCAGTCTCACTGAGGCTACAAGCCATAGACCCACTGTCAAGCATACCCCCTAGTGTCACTTTATCACCCATAGAGACAGGTGTGTAGAAAAGACTGTCACTGCTGCCCACTCTGTGTATGTTTTGATGCACAACTTCTGTGTCATTAGAAGAAGCTTTCACAGACATATAAACCGTCTCAATATCAGACATGTCAACATTTTGGGAGTGCATGTCCAGACCTGTATCACCTCCCTCAAAATACAGGCCTGCTAGTTTCCCCCAGACTGGGGCTGGGACGACTGAGTATTGGCTGGACAGTCGGCCTTGGTATGGCCGGGAGCCAAACATGAGAAACAAAGTCTGTCTCTCATGCAGTGCGACACTGTGGTGTGAAGAGAATCATTACAAACCCGACAAGCTGCCTCTCTGGCACGCCTCTCACCGGGAGCACGCTGGGATCCCCTACCTCGTGCTGGGCCTGCAGTACTGCGCTGCTGCATTTTCACCATCATCTCCTGGAACATGTCAACCATCCGACTGAGAAGTCTCTCCTCCGACTGCTGAAGATTTTGGGCAACAACCGGCACAGTGGCAGGGCATGGGGCACAGCAAGCCTGACTTTGAACTGAATTTGAGACATTAGGGGGCTGAG
>NC_137827.1:652500-660000 GCF_963921795.1 Nannobrachium achirus
CAAGCTCACAACCAGTGTTGATTTTGACAGCAAATTTTGAATTAGTTTTAATCATATTTTAGTCATCTGAAATGTTTTAGTTTTACCCTAATTATAGTCAACTAAATATCAAAGATTTCGGGGGGCCTTGAGGCCCTAATGGCTGATTTCACACTTGGTTGCATGCCGAGAATAGCAGATCTACAAGCTCGCAACACGTTGCGTTGTGAGCTTTTATACCCGCCTGGACCGGTCAATTGGGTATGGCAGGGGTATGCAGCTGCCATACCCTGGGTCCAGGGGGAAAATAAAAGTTACTTTTAAATATAAATCCATGAATGTCTCTTTGTCTATCTGTGCTGGTTATTATGTTGTTAAATTACAGTAAAATAACTACAAATGCAAAATGTAACAAAATGGTCACTTTAACAAGGTATTATAATTATAGTCTCCACACTTGTATTTCCCCCCATCTTGACAAAATGGTATATTCCCAGGTTCCGCAGGTCAGCTGCACAGGTGCAATGCATTATTGTTAATTGTGGCACGTTTACTAACATGCCAAGTTTAGCTGCACTTGAACAACCGTTCCAGGCTGCCATATCCAGCCCAAGAAACTGTAGAAACTGTTGCTAAGGTATGGCAACATGACTGGTGTCAGACGCCAGTCATGTTGCCATACCTTAGCTTTTTCTGAACTGATGCCACTGTGGAACGATCCAGTTGCTTTATAAATGGCCTGCAGGCGTTCACAATTATAAGTGAAC
The DNA here is from genome assembly GCF_963921795.1 of Nannobrachium achirus. Lineage (NCBI taxonomy): Eukaryota > Metazoa > Chordata > Actinopteri > Myctophiformes > Myctophidae > Nannobrachium > Nannobrachium achirus. The sequence goes on from NC_137827.1 coordinate 653,247, forward strand.
ATTTTTTAATATGTTCCTGAATTTGTAAAACAGCACAAATTACAGCACTATGAGTTGGTGAGCTTTGTATAGAGAATATACTAAATAAACATGATCTGAAATCAATATATAAAATGTAGCTAATATAACCCAACTATATAAAACATACTGTATATACAGTTTATTTTGTTTATACGCTGTGTAGAGATTAAACTAAATACAACAGATCTAAAATCAACATATAAAACGTAGCTAAACTTATATATCAAATATAATATATGAAACGTGGGGAAAGCTTTGTGTAGAGATTAAACTAAATAAAGCTCCATTAGGTGTGTGTTCCAACCAATCAGAATAGAGATTAAACTAAATAAAGCTCCATTAGGTGTGTGTTCCAACTTCCAACCAATCAGAATGAAGGACTGGGGTGTGTGTTCCAACCAATCAGAATGAAGGACTGGGAGTCTCCGGGTAGAAAGTGTGATTTACTGTAAACCAGTTACAGTTACATAGAAACAATAAACACCAGTTAAACAAACATAATCATCATAACAATAATATTATACAAACATAATCATCATAACAATAATATTATACAAACATAATCATCATAACAATAATATTATACTAACATAATCATAACAATAATATTATACTAACATAATCATCATAACAATAATATTATATGCATATTTATACTCAGTGGTTCTCAAAGTGAAGGGAAATGTTTAGATGTACAAGCTCACAGCACGTTACCATGTCTACAAAATAATGAAGAGATTTAAGAAATAATTTCAGGACCTTTGTTTTCAAATGTAAAACTGGAGTGACTTCCTAACTTGCTAGGTAAACTTTACATAGCAGGTTAGTTACTTTATTTGACTTTATTTACGTCGTAAAGGAAATACAAGTCAAATAGAGACTGAGTAGCGAAAATGAGAAAACTGTGAAGTGAGCAGTGACTTTTATGAGTTTATTTCATTAAACGTCCCGCAAAGCTTGGCCAACGACAACTCTGAGGGACGGACGGACGGACGGACGGACGGACGGACGGACGGACGTTGGCAGCCAATAGCATTCCTGGTACCCACATTAAAACAATGATGGCGACGCCCATACAAGGGCAAAAAAATCTTCATTTTGGCAGCATAGAAACCAATGGGTTCGCACCGTTCATATCGTCACTGTCGGGCAGAAACCTTGTATCTCCAAGTTTTCAAATTTGTACTTTTTTCACCAAGCAAAGCCCTGCTTCATCATACAAGGCTGTCGCACAAAAGTAGTGAAAACAGCTGATCTACAAGTGCTTGTAGATCAGCTGTTTTCACTAGTTTAATTAGTTTTTAAAATGATGGATACAAAACGAACCGTCTTGAACATACAAGGTTTCCACCCGACAACGACGATATGCTTTACAGTCTATGGTCTAAATGAAGGAACACTTGGCTGAAAGGGTCCTGGATTTAAAAAGGTTTGAGCACCACGATACATAAACAAATGGTTTAAAATGGATTAAAGGCACAAGTGAAAACACATCCATAAATCACATTCATTCTTTTTCCACACATTGGATGGACTTCAAAATAAGAGATCTATAAATCATATTCATTCTTCTTCCACACGTCAGAGGGACTTCAAAATAAGAGTCTCCCTGAATCCCAGGGTCCGTGCTCTGTCACTGTGGTCGCCATGGTTACCGCGATGCAACCACTACAAGCTGATCAGACAATCCTCCTCGTCCTCCCCAACACCGGCCTGGTCGCCACGGACACCCTGCTCGTCAGGCTGCTCGCCACTGCAGGCGGCTGCCTGGTCGTCATGGGAACCGCGGTCGTCATGGGAACCGCGGTCGTCATGGTCACAGCTTTCTACGAGCGTGGCAGGGTCATCCCATCGGTCGGGAACACCGTTGGTAGGCTGGTCGCTAGCCTGGTCGCTAGCCTGGTCGCTAGCCTGGTCGCTAGGCAGGTCGCTAGCCTGGTCGCTAGCCTGGTCGCTAGCCTGGTCGCTAGCCTGGTCGCTAGCCTGGTCACGAGGCATGTCGCTAGCCTGGTCGCTAGCCTGGTCGCTAGCCTGGTCGCTAGCCTGGTCGCTAGGCAGGTCGCTAGCCTGGTCGCTAGGCAGGTCGCTAGCCTGGTAGCTAGGCAGGTCGCCGGGGGGGTGGTACACAAAGCAGTAGCTCCGCCCCTGAGGCAGGCTGCTCTTCACGCTCAGTGCCAGATCTGTGGGCTCCAGGGTCCTAAACTCCTCCCCCTCCACCCTGACACTGAGCATGTAGGACTCTGGAATGACAGACACAACACTGATAATGTAGGACTCTGGAATGACAGACACAACACTGGTAATGTAGGACTCTGGAATGACAGACACAACACTGGTAATGTAGGACTCTGGAATGACAGACACAACACTGGTAATGTAGGACTCTGGAATGACAGACACAACACTGGTAATGTAGGACTCTGGAATGACAGACACAACACTGATAATGTAGGACTCTGGAATGACAGACACAACACTGATAATGTAGGACTCTGGAATGACAGACACAACACTGGTAATGTAGGACTCTGGAATGACAGACACAACACTGCTAATGTAGGACTCTGGAATGACAGACACAACACTGATAATGTAGGACTCTGGAATGACAGACACAACACTGGTAATGTAGGACTCTGGAATGACAGACACAACACTGGTAATGTAGGACTCTGGAATGACAGACACAACACTGAAGATAAAGCAGGGGCATCAATTGGGTATGGCAGGGGTATGCAGCTGCCATACCCTGGCTCCAGGGGGGAAAATAAAAGTTACTTTTAAATATAAATCCATGAATGTCTCATTGTCTATATGTGCTGGTTATTATGTTGTTAAATTACAGTAAAATAACTACAAATGCAAAATCGAACAAAATGGTCACTTTAACAAGGTATTATAATTATAGTCTCGGAGTCTCCACACTTGTACTCTCCCCATCTTGACAAAATGGTAAATTCCCAGGTTCCGCAGGTCAGCTGCACAGGTGCAATGCATTATTGTTAATTGTGGCACGTTTACTAACATTCAAGGTTTAGCTGCACTTGAACAACCGTTCCAGGCTGCCAAATCCAGCCAACAAATAACAACAAAACAGGGCTTGCCTTGTTTTGTTGTTATTTGTAACTACTTTTATGATTTTTTATCTTTATTTTTTTCTTGTCATATGAAAGCAGGAAATCAGAGCTACACATTGACACAGAGGTTGATTACTGTAGATTGAGTGAATCGTTTTGAAACTGCAGCTCATAGAAGTCAAGTTACAAATCTTAAGCAGAGAAATCACCGTTTTAATGTCACACGTTCAGAGACGGTACTCTGTTCTCCTGCTAAGACGTCTATAGTGAATACTGGAGATGTGGCGTAACGGCATGTATTTATGTTCTAATCTACACAGAGAGGGACATTCTTACAACATGAGATGCTGCGTTCAAGTTCAGGAGAGTTTGTGCTCCCCTTGCTGGAAGCCAGCAGCACACGGTTGAGTTAACTGTGTGTGTGTGTGTGTGTGTGTGTGTGTGTGTGTGTGTGTGTGTGTGTGTGTGTGTGTGTGTGTGTGTGTGTGCGTGTGTGTGTGTGTGTGTGTGCTCACCCTGTTGGAAGCGAGCAGCACACTGTTGAGTTAACTGGAGGATGGAGGTTGTCGGTACGACTCCCATGGCTGTAGGGTTCTGGTCTGGTGCTGGAGAGCACACTGTCAGGAAGTCCTGCACGCACGCACGCACGCACGCACGCACGCACGCACGCACGCACGCACGCACACACACACACACACACACACACACACACACACACACACACACACACACACACACACACACACACACACACGGTTGTTAGAAGACAAAGAGAGACCTTTTTGATTTACTGTGACACTCTGTATGCACATTATGAGTCCACTAGTAGTTCTCTATCATTTGGGGTCGGGATACTTTTAGGACTTTCCCAATAAACCCCTTGATGTGGCGTAGTTTTGCTTATTTCTTTAAACGTTTGATTAGTAGATCCATCTTTTAGTCCAACTGGTAGCGACTGGCAGGACAACAAGACAACAAGACAACAAGACAACAAGACAACAAGACAACAAGACAACACGTCTCTAGCATTTAAGCAGGGATTGAGAAAACAAACAGGAGGAACCAAAACAAAGCTACGCTGCTGCTTCTGCCTGTTGTGGGTTTAGGCGACGACTTCACCGGATCACACCACGGTTGAAAAACAATAAGACCTATTCACGGCCCGCCCACTCAGCACATTTCTCAGCAACTTCCTGGTGCTGACGTCAGTTTTGAAGGGTAAACTACCAGTAAGACTCCCTAATCGGGAGATAAGCGACCGTCAGGTCGCAGCGTGATTTTAGGCCAAAATCTGTAGGAGCAGTGACCAAAACTGTGTTTGAAAAAATCGGCCTGATGGTGGCGCTATATGGGACAGATCCATGTTGATGACATGAGTGTAGACATACTGTGTGGCGATTTGCGTGATTTTAGGGCAAAATCTGTAGGAGTAGTGTCCAAAAATGTGTTTAAAAAATCGGCCTGAAGGTGGCGCTAAATGGGACAGATCCATGTTGATGAGATGAGTGTAGACATACTGTGTACCGATTTGCGTGATTTTAGGGCAAAAATTGTAGGAATAGTGTCCAAAAATGTGTTTTAAAAAATCGGCCTGAAGGTGGTGCTAAATGGGACATATCCATGTTGATGACATGAGTGTAGACATACTGTGTACCGATTTGCGTGATTTTAGGGCACAAATTGTAGGAGCAGTGTCCAAAAATGTGTTTTGCAAGAATGGGCCTCATGGTGGCGCTAGAAGAGGGCCATGTGAGAATTGATGGGTTAGGGTTGTGGTTTGGCAGGCAAGGAGTGTGTGTGCAAAATTTGGCATGGATGGGGGCAACGGTTGCGGAGATATGAGCAGGGCAAAAGTGTGACGTGTGACGTGTGACAGACTGACTGACTGACAGACTGACAGACTGACTGACTGGTCGAGGTTTTGACCTGACGGTCGCAAACACAGAAATTGCTGGACTTAAAGCCAACAAATCATTATTTTGAGCGGTAAAGTAAATTATAATGCTTTACTATCTTGTGTTCTTCATCATGCTAGCCGTATTTTATACTTTACTATTCGGAAATTGAGTTAAATTTGTGATTTCTGTGTTAACTCTATGGGCTTTTAGCAGGGTTTACCCTTCAAAACGTGACGTCAGCACCAGGAAGTTGCGTAACGTGAATTCGGTCAATAGCAGGCTTTCCTTTGGTGAAAAGCCTGGTGAAACGAGGTTCCTGGTTCTCTAACTTAGGGTTAGGTTCCTCTAACTTAGGCTGAACAGGCTTGATGGACTGCAGCTGCAACAGTGTGTGTGCGCACGTGCACAGATCCCTGGTTCATGAGTGTGTGTGTGTGTGTGTGTGTGTGTGTGTGTGTGTGCGTGTGCGTGTGCGTGTGCGTGTGCGTGTGTGTGTGTGCGTGCACCTGCACAGAGCCCTGGTTCATGTGTTCTTTGTTCAGAGTTCTTCTTCTCTCCCAGCGGTGGATGGAGTCCTGAACCTCCCTGCTCAGCTGCCTCGTCACCGCCCTCTGCTGGTCAAACGTCTTAATGTGCTCCAAGGTCCCGAAGGTGGTGGTCAGGTAGTAGGAGCCTGCACACACACACACGCACACGCACACACACACACACACACACACACACACACACACACACACACACACACACACACACAAAGGTGAACACCAACAGAACGGTATTGCAGGTTTGCCAGGCAATTTTGACAGTATTTGGGCTTGTGTGTGTGTGTGTGTGTGTGTGTGTGTGTGTGTGTGTGTGTGTGTGTGTGTGTGTGTGTGTGTGTGTGTGTGTGTACAACTAAAACCTTCTCCCAGGCTGATTGACGGGTCCATTAATTCCATCATGTATTCAATGTCCAGTTGTAGCGTCGTCAGGTTGGCTCTGGACAGGACGTACATCATCACTGGCAGGAAGTCATCAGCGCCGTGCGCACGCCCTGCATGCACACACACACAAACGCACACATGCACGCACACACGCACACACGCACGCACAGACACACACACACACAGAAGTATAAGAATACCTTGTAAAGGACAGGTTGGTTCTACCAGCCTAGGAGGCTGTCAACCCTGCAGTTTTTGGTGTTAAAGGAGTAGTTCACCCAAAAATGACAATTTTTCTATTGATTACTCACGCCATGGAGACTTTCAGAGTAAAGACAACAAAGCATTGGTCGATGGCAACATGGGTTACCCTAACCCAACATGGGTTAACCCTAACCCAACATGGGTTACCCTAACCCTAACCCTAGCATAACTTGCAACCCTAACCCTAACCCAACATGTTGAACACACAGAGAGAGATGGCAACATGGGTTACCCTAACCCAACATGTTGAACACACAGAGAGAGATGGCAACATGGGTTACCCTAACCCAACATGTTGAACACACAGAGAGAGATGGCAACATGGGTTACCCTAACCCTAACCCTAACCCAACATGTTGAACACAGAGAGAGACATCATGGGAGACATTCTCTCAACCCTCAGTGGACGTTGGTGTTCTGTTCATAGTTGCTCTGACAGATACTGGGCTCAGATATAAAGTCCTCTGAGACTGAATTAAACCTTAACCACAGTTCTGGGCTCAGATATAAAGTCCTCTGAGACTGAATTAAACCTTAACCACAGTTCTGGGCTCAGATATAAAGTCCT
>NC_137827.1:665000-690485 GCF_963921795.1 Nannobrachium achirus
CCAGGATCACTGTGGTTGGGGTGCGCTTCACCGCTGCCCCCTGTCTGCTGCTGGGAGACATTACACCATAATAAAACACTGTCTGCTTGCTGGGAGACATTACACCATAATAAAACACTGTCTGCTTGCTGGGAGACATTACAACATAATAAAACACTGTCTGCTGCTGGGAGACATTACACCATAATAAAACACTGTCTGCTGCTGGGAGACATTACAACATAATAAAACACTGTCTGCTTGCTGGGAGACATTACAACATAATAAAACACTGTCTGCTGCTGGGAGACATTACACCATAATAAAACACTGTCTGCTTGCTGGGAGACATTACACCATAATAAAACACTGTCTGCTGCTGGGAGACATTACACCATAATAAAACACTGTCTGCTTGCTGGGAGACATTACACCATAATAAAACACTGTCTGCTGCTGGGAGACATTACAACATAATAAAACACTGTCTGCTGCTGGGAGACATTACACCATAATAAAACACTGTCTGCTTGCTGGGAGACATTACACCATAATAAAACACTGTCTGCTTGCTGGGAGACATTACACCATAATAAAACACTGTCTGCTTGCTGGGAGACATTACAACATAATAAAACACTGTCTGCTTGCTGGGAGACATTACACCATAATAAAACACTGTCTGCTGCTGGGAGACATTACACCATAATAAAACACTGTCTGCTTGCTGGGAGACATTACACCATAATAAAACACTGTCTGCTTGCTGGGAGACATTACAACATAATAAAACACTGTCTGCTTGCTGGGAGACATTACAACATAATAAAACACTGTCTGCTGCTGGGAGACATTACACCATAATAAAACACTGTCTGCTGCTGGGAGACATTACAACATAATAAAACACTGTCTGCTGCTGGGAGACATTACAACATAATAAAACACTGTCTGCTGCTGGGAGACATTACACCATAATAAAACACTGTCTGCTGCTGGGAGACATTACACCATAATAAAACACTGTCTGCTGCTGGGAGACATTACACCATAATAAAACACTCTGCTGCTGGGAGACATTACACCATAATAAAACACTGTCTGCTGCTGGGAGACATTACAACATAATAAAACACTCTGCTGCTGGGAGACATTACACCATAATAAAACACTGTCTGCTTGCTGGGAGACATTACAACATAATAAAACACTCTGCTGCTGGGAGACATTACACCATAATAAAACACTGTCTGCTGCTGGGAGACATTACACCATAATAAAACACTGTCTGCTTGCTGGGAGACATTACAACATAATAAAACACTGTCTGCTTGCTGGGAGACATTACACCATAATAAAACACTGTCTGCTTGCTGGGAGACATTACACCATAATAAAACACTGTCTGCTTGCTGGGAGACATTACACCATAATAAAACACTGTCTGCTTGCTGGGAGACATTACAACATAATAAAACACTGTCTGCTGCTGGGAGACATTACAACATAATAAAACACTCTGCTGCTGGGAGACATTACAACATAATAAAACACTGTCTGCTTGCTGGGAGACATTACACCATAATAAAACACTGTCTGCTTGCTGGGAGACATTACACCATAATAAAACACTGTCTGCTGCTGGGAGACATTACACCATAATAAAACACTGTCTGCTGCTGGGAGACATTACACCATAATAAAACACTGTCTGCTTGCTGGGAGACATTACACCATAATAAAACACTGTCTGCTGCTGGGAGACATTACACCATAATAAAACACTGTCTGCTGTTGGTATAACAGTAGAACATAATATTACACGGCTTGGTGGAATGCTTGATTCTGATTGGTCAGTCGCTGAAATCAGCGGTCTTTTATCCAGAAATAACTGGCCGCTGTCCAATCAAAGGCTCAGAACACCTGCTGCAGTCAGGCTGCACTGTGTGAATATTGTGCTGTATCCAACATGTCAGCCATGTAAACAAACACACAGCGTATCCAACATGTCAGCCTTGTAAACAAACACACAGCGTATCCAACATGTCAGCCTTGTAAACAAACACACAGCGTATCCAACATGTCAGCCTTGTAAACAAACACACAGCGTATCCAACATGTCAGCCTTGTAAACAAACACACAGCGTATCCAACATGTCAGCCTTGTAAACAAACACACAGCGTATCCAACATGTCAGCCATGTAAACAAACACACAGCGTATCCAACATGTCAGCCATGTAAACAAACACACAGCGTATCCAACATGTCAGCCTTGTAAACAAACACACAGCGTATCCAACATGTCAGCCATGTAAACAAACACACAGCGTATCCAACATGTCAGCCTTGTAAACAAACACACAGCGTATCCAACATGTCAGCCATGTAAACAAACACACAGCGTATCCAACATGTCAGCCTTGTAAACAAACACACAGCGTATCCAACATGTCAGCCTTGTAAACAAACACACAGCGTATCCAACATGTCAGCCTTGTAAACAAACACACAGCGTATCCAACATGTCAGCCTTGTAAACAAACACACAGCGTATCCAACATGTCAGCCTTGTAAACAAACACACAGCGTATCCAACATGTCAGCCTTGTAAACAAACACACAGCGTATCCAACATGTCAGCCTTGTAAACAAACACACAGCGTCATTTACAACTGAAAGTTGCTCTCAAGAAGTTTTTTTTTTAACATATTTGAAGCGAGAAACAGACGATGCAGTAACAGAAAATGGATTCTATTTGATCAACACTTTGTTGTTTTCCAACGTTACTGTGTTGCGCTGTGGAATACTTTACGTAAGCAAGGAAATACTTTGTTTTGTTTTTGGTTTTGAGTCAAATTTTTTTATTTATTTAGAAGTCATGTGATAAGCTGGATAACGTCGTTATGGAGAAACAAAATCCCTTCAGGCTGTCGTGGGTGTGTTATTTCTCCATTGATTGAATGAAGACTTTATTGTCAGTTTGCATAGGAAAAGGTACAGTTCACTGGTACAAGGTGAGGTCTACTAAAAGGTACAGTTTCATGACGGTACAGTTCACTGGTACAAGGTGAGGTCTACTAAAAGGTACAGTTTCATGACGGTACAGTTCACTGGTACAAGGTCTACTAAAAGGTACAGTTTCATGACGGTACAGTTCACTGGTACAAGGTCTACTAAAAGGTACAGTTTCATGACGGTACAGTTCACTGGTACAAGGTCTACTAAAAGGTACAGTTTCATGACGGTACAGTTCACTGGTACAAGGTCTACTAAAAGGTACAGTTTCATGACGGTACAGTTCACTGGTACAAGGTCTACTAAAAGGTACAGTTTCATGACGGTACAGTTCACTGGTACAAGGTCTACTAAAAGGTACAGTTTCATGACGGTACAGTTCACTGGTACAAGGTCAACTAAAAGGCGATCCTAGAAAAGACTTTCCATAGGAAACCATTGAAGTATCTCATATAACATTGAATGACAGACGGATAGAACACAGTACTATGCAGTAGATAAAGTAAACAAAAAACTAAATAAAATTAAATAAACAGTGCAAAAAATATATACAGTAGGTAAATACAAAGAAGTGTCAGGGGAGGCTGGGCTAGGTTTGTTATTGCCAGTTGCGAATGGCTGCTGCCTGTAAGTGGTTTTTCAGGGCGATTTTAAAGGATGCTAGGGAACCACACTCCTTTAAGGCCTTCGGTAGGGCGTTCCACACTTTGTTTGTGTAGCAGAAGAACGAGTTTGACCCTTTGTTTGAGTTGACTTTGGGTTGAACGTGATCTGTGGCGCTGCCTCTGGTGTTGTAATTGTGGACGTCCTTAACGTTTATGAAGTATTTTGCTAACCTGCCGACGCTGGTGAATGCTAACCTGGTGAATGCTAACCTGGTGAATGCTAACCTGGTGAATGTTGAACTGGTGCTTTTTTGCTCGGACTGAAAGACCTGCTAAAAATACTCTCCCCTTAAACACCATGACATAATGTAACATAAGGTCACAGGGGTCATAGGTCACAGGGGTCAGAGGTCATGGGGTCATAGGGGTCAGGGGTCAGAGGTCAGTCCTACCTGGCAGTGCTCTCTCTCTCCTGTCCTGTCTCCTGCTCCTCTTCCTCTGTGCTGCTGGTGGAGTCCATGCTGTCTGCTCCCAGCAGCACGGCGCCCCCCTGTGGGGAGTACAGGGACACGTCGGGACTGCGTGCGTTCTGATTGGCCCTGGGAGAGCGGGAGGGGGCGGGGGCGGGGGCGGGGCGTCCCGGGACGGGGACGGGCTGGGACGGCTGACTCCGCCTCCTGGGAGGCGGGACCGGGCGACGGGCCCCGGGGCCACGCCCCTCCTTACCTGAAACAAATTAACGTAACATTTAAGTGTATAGAGGGTACAGTATATCCACATTTCTAAAGTGACAATTTAAGGACTTTTTAGTACCTCTAAAATGGCAAATTAAACATTGGCCAAATTGTCAAATATTAGAGGCAGAAATTGTGAAAATAGCAGATCTACAAGCTCACAACGCCCTATGATTATTTTGTGGGTCGCGGCCTGAAAAGGTTGAGAACCACTGGTATATTTGACATGATACAATAGTTCTGTCAGTACAATAACACAGTCAGTGGTACAGTAGTTCTGATGAACAAGAGGTGATCAAAGGAGGTAGCGGCAAAGTTAAAAACGTGTAGTGGGTGCTTCTAGGATCAGTGGGATAAAACTTGAACAAAAGAGGAGCGATCCGAGCACTCAAAAAAGTTTATAAAAGGAGGGGAGCGGACGTAAAAACTGGGTACTTTATTTCATAATAATAAAAGCCAACATGTTTGGTCTTCATCAGGGCAGTACAGTAGTTCTGTTACAGCACAATAATGTCAGTGGTATACCAGATCTTATTTTATTGTTGTGTGGGACACGATCAACACAATCCTGAGTTATTTTTTGTGTTCAATCTGTGTTTTTAGATATTTTTGTATTTCAGCCGATTTCAGCATGCTACAACTGTTCATATGATGCAAAATGCATCATATGACCAGTTGTAGCATGCTGAAATACTAACATATCTAAAAACACAGATTTAACACAAAAAATAACTCAGGATTGTGTTGATCGTGTCCCACACAACAATAAAATAAGATCTGGTTGTCCCAGAGGTGACCTGGTCCTTTAAGGGCTCTACTTTGATTGTAGCAGCTCTTATGCCTTAACTTAAAGGCCTGTCCATACTGTCTACGACCCTTAACTTAAAGGCCTGTCCATACTGTCTACGACCACCAAACTTTTTGTCGGAAAGGTCCGGTTCAACTAGAAAATGATATCACTCGCATGTTATGAAAAGTATTACCCCGAATTAGAGTTCGGAAAGCTCCACGTTGGAAAGTCGGAATCTCAGACAAAAACGTTTGGTGGTTACTTAAGACAATCAAAACACAGCCCTTAGACTCTTACAAGCTATAAAATATCATAACGTAACATCCGGCACAGATAACTATCGTAAGATGAGCACATAATCTTCTGTTAATGACGTCACACATAATCAATCACGATAACTTCCTTACCTGGCTCCTCCGTCTTCTCCTCCTTCTGCCCTCCTTCCCCCTCGTGCCCCTCCTCCCTCTGGGGGGCGGGGATAGGAGGCGGGGGCGGGGCATGTCCTCCTTTGGCCCCGCCTCCCCTGGAGGAGGCGCGGGGGCGCAGGGGAGCAGGGGGCAGCCGGGGAACGGGAGGTCTCCCCCCCCCTCCCCCTCCCCCCCGCAGACTGGGGGGGCGGGGAGGAGCTCGCTTGTATTTACGGAGCGCTTCCTGGTCGGGGGGCGTGGTCTCAGGAAGCACTTCCTGGTCGGGGGGCGTGGTCTTAGGAAGCACTTCCTGGTCGGGGGGCGTGGTCTTAGGAAGCACTTCCTGGTCGGGGGGCGTGGTCTTAGGAAGCACTTCCTGGTTGGGTGTGGTCTTAGGCAGTACTTCCTGGTTGGGTGTGGCCTTAGGATGTACTTCCTGGTTGGGTGTGGTCTTAGGAATAACTTCCTGGTTGGGCGTGGCCGTAGGCAGCGTCACTTCCTGGTTGGGCGTGGTCTTAGGCAGCGTCACTTCCTGGTTGGGCGTGGCCTTAGTCTGGGTTTGGAGCTCAGTGTTTTGGTCGCTAGCGTCTCCGTTCTGCTGGCTAGCATCGTTCAGGAAGCTAGCGGCCATGTTGTTCTGATGGCTAGCATGGTTAGCATGGTTAGCATGGCGGGTTGAGCTAGGACTGATGCTGATTGGTTCTGAGCCAGAGGGGGAGGGGCTGAGGGTCTCCATGGTAACAGGGTTCAGGTACCAGAACTGCTGCTGTGATGAAGATGAAGAAGAAGATGAAGAAGAGGATGAGGAAGAGGACCCCTCAGTCTGGACGTTCAACGATGATGTCCAGAAATCTGCACGCACACACACACACACACACACACACACACACACACACGCACACACGCACGCACACACGCACACACGCACGCACGCACGCACGCACGCACGCACGCGCGCACGCGCACACGCGCGCACGCACGCACGCACGCACGCACACACACACACACACACACACACACACACACACACACACACACACACGCACACACACACACACACTCATTTTAATCATTTATTTATGTCCACATAAGAGATACAGTACAATGACACAAATATTACAAGGTGCTGTAAATAATGTACAGTCAGCTAATCTTCCAATGCCCTCAAGGGTACAAGTAACAACGCCTTCGCCAGAATGCACAGAATTTTGCAAGCCGTTTGGCTGTTTTTTTTGGCATCCGAAGTTGTTGGAAGCCTCTTAGAACCAACCTACGTACAACATGTCCAAGGCTGAAGGCTGCCAAACATGAACACAAGTAGATTGCAGCTATAGCCTAGCTCTGTGATGGTTCGTAGGAGCGACTGGTATTCAATGACTTTGCTCATAAAGGCTTCCTCTAGGCCTGGGGTTTTCAAAGTGGGTGACGGGGCACCCTGGGGTGCCGTGAGATCATTTGATAATATTTGGAATTTATATGGACACTTAAAAAAAAGTATTTTGCATAATTTTAAACTTGAAGTAGGGTAGTTATTTTCAGTCAGTGCTAACCAAAATGGCTGTTATCTCAATGTTTTCCTCGCAACATAATCACTCAAATATGGCAAAATATAAGGTGCTAAAAGAGTGAAAATGATAAATGTAGGGGTGCCTCGGATGAAAAAAATATTTATAAGGGTGCCCTGAGCCAGAAAGGTTTGGAAACCTCTGCTCTAGGCTCTTGGACTGGGCCACTCTTTCTTCAGAAAATACAGTACTTAACAGATCACACTAAGGAGTGTAGATAATAGACATGCATCCAGCCAGAGTGTTACCATGCATTTCCCCTCCGCTCCACAAGGAGACAGCAGAGTGGCTCAGTGGAACCTGTGGTGCTGCAGCCACCTCACTTCCTCCCACAGTCTATAAATAGGCCTGGATTCCCAGGCGGTCTCCAAACACAGCAGATCTCCAAACACAGCAGATCTCTAAACACAGTGCAGCAGATCTGAGTGTTCGCTGTGTGTTTGCTGATGTTTGCCATGTGTCTTTGAACTTGGTTTAATATAAGTTATTTTAAAATGGATGAGTTTGATTTATTTAGACCAGGGGTCTTCAACGTTTTCAGGCCAAGGACCCCTTAGTTGAGAGAGAGATGAAGCAGGGACCCCTTAGTTGAGAGAGAGATGAAGCAGGGACCCCTTAGTTGAGAGAGAGATGAAGCAGGGACCCCCACAACCTGTTCATAGATTCCATATAGTTTCATCGTTTGACAGCACAATCATCAGTGTATTTTGGATTCATGTCAATTTGTGTTTTCAGATATTTAACCACTTGAACCGTCAATACTTAATAAACTTGACCTTTCACTCTGTACTTGGTCTGCTCTTTTTCCCCTCTACACCAAAACTGTTTGCCAAAAATAGCCGATCTACAAGCTCACAACGCCTCGCAGCGCGAGGTGTTGTGCACTTTTTATTTCTGAAGCACTTTTTATTTCTGTTTTATCTATTAGTTTGGTCATTAAAGTCCACAGAATGAGAGGCCTGCTCTGCCAGAAACATCGCGAAAAACAGTTATGATTTTTTCTTTTTTATAATATATTTCCTTTCCTGTGTAGTGGAGTCAATGGGACAGTGAATATACAAATGCCCATAACCTTTTTTCGCGTTGTTTCCAGCATAGCAGGCCTCTCATTCTGTGGACCTTAATGACCAGAACAGTATTGCAAGCCATTTTGGCAAAATGTTGGTTGTCGCTACCCACACGTTTGGCTGTGTTGCTCATGCCTCGAATGCCTGATGCTTACAAGCTGTACCTCATTGTAAAGGGGACGAATCAACAATAAGAATGATATAAAACACAAATACAAATTGGTATTATTAAAGGGGAGATATAATCGACTGAAGTCAAGTTTCCTTTCTTTTTGTGCTGAGTTTGTTAGTCTGGCCCAACCCAGCCTGACAGAACCTCAGCACAACACCAACCTAAACCCGTACATCATTACAACACCAACCTAAACCCGTACATCATTACAACACCAACCTAAACCCGTACATCATTACAACACCAACCTAAACCCGTACATCATTACAACACCAACCTAAACCTGTACATCATTACAAATGCCTCAGATGTTATATATCTGGTCCCATAGCTGGAACACATCATAGGTGTATCATTGTGTATACCTGGTCCCATAGCTGGAACACATCATAGGTGTATCATTGTGTATACCTTGTCCCATAGCTGAAAAGGCCTCCAACTCCTCCTCCTTCATCGCCATGGCGATGACCCCAGGTAACCTCAGACGCTCTGACAGGATGTCCCTGATCACATGACCACAGAAACACACATTTACACTGCTGTGTGTGTGTGTGTGTGTGTGTGTGTGTGTGTGTGTGTGTGTGTGTGTGTGTGTGTGTGTGTGTGTGTGTGTGTGTGTGTGTGTGTGTGTGTGTGTACCTGCTGACGCAGTAGAACGCCACCAGTTTGATGATGTCATCAAAGAGCAGAACTGATCCTTCTAAATGGAAATCTGAAAACAGTTTATTTATTTATTTAAGAGGAGGAACAACATGATGTTATGTTATGTAACATAAATACATAATATTAACAACATGATGTTATGTTATGTAACATAAATACATAATATTAACAACATGATGTTATGTTATGTAACATAAATACATAATATTAACAACATGATGTTATGTTATGTAACATAAATACATAATATTAACAACATAATGTTATGTTATGTAACATACTATTAACAACATAATGTTATGTTATGTAACATACTATTAACAACATAATGTTATGTTATGTAACATACTATTAACAACATAATGTTATGTTATGTAACATAATATTAACAACATAATGTTATGTTATGTAACATAATATTAACAACATGAACATTATGAACATGACATGAATGTTGTGGTCCTGAACATTAAGTGCAAGTCTTTGAATATTTTTTACCCGATTCTATGAATGCCTTCTTCTTCTAAATATGTGCTTCTCAAACCTTTTCATGTCAAGGACCCCCAAAATTACATGCATTTGGCCGCGGACCCCCATCTCAAAACATGTTGTTCCAGGGACCCCCCCAGAAGCAAATATTTGAGTCACAAATGTTTGCTTTTTAAAGATATATTCAAAGACTTGAAAAAACAATCACTATTTTTCATAGCAGATCTACAACCGCCGAGCTTGTAGATCTGCTATTTTTCAATAGTTAAAGCATTAATAATTCACTTCTACATGAATAAATGTGAACTAATTACTAACTAATTAGTGTAACCATGGTAACACTCACAGGTGCTGTGTTGTTGTATGGTCAGGGTTTGTACTTGTGGCGCCCCCTGTTGGTCAGCTAGACGTACTGACAGGCTGGGGTCCTGGTCCTCTGTGCTCTGAACTATGAACGTCTGGAAGAAATAAAAATATAAAATAATAATCACAATATCAAGACTACAGGATACCAAATGTACGTCCAATGGGAGACTAGGGTTTTGGAGGCTGGCCAAAAGTCAATCCAGTAACACACTGTGGTTGTACAACAAACAGTATTACAGCAGGATTCCAGCAGATCAGATCAGCTGCTTCTCTCCAGTCAACACCCAAACATAACATGAGCTCATGACAATGAGTCACTAATAAAGAGCAACTTTAACAACACAACATTCTGTATGCTCTGCTGTCAACACAAATTACACAATATCTGGAGTGAAACAAACTGAGTGCCAGTTTTCTGGCAAAGAGAAAAAAACATACAAAGACAAAAAAACTGCCCACACTTTTTTGACTTACTTTGATGATAATGACCAGTTCAACATGATCTACCCTCCCATCCCCCAACAAGTACCTGAGGGGCTTTGGAACAGCCCTGGTGTTACATATGAGACAAACACACTGGAATAGGAAAGAGTCTTCATCCTGTTCTGTATAGAAGCGGTAGGTTTTAGGGTTCTCTGTAATGGTACCGACTCTTGAAAACAAAGCATTGCATTGTGGGGGTTTATGAAAGGAGCTGACATGCCCTTCATGTCAATCAATCAATCCTTAATTCAAGTGATGGATGCCAACGAGATGATTGTTGTTTATAAATACATTTTTATTTTTTTTAATTTTAATTACAGTTTTCTATTAATCATCCTGGATTAAGCGTGTCTGCAAAATTGTAATTGTAATTGGTTCGAAATCTAAAGTCAGTCATGTCAACATACATTTTTAATGACACCCCATCAACCTACCATCCAATAACCCACCATCCAATAACCCACCATCCAATAACCTACCATCCAATAACCCACCATCCAATAACCCACCATCCAATAACCCACCATCCAATAACCTACCATCCAATAACCTACCATCCAATAACCTACCATCCAATAACCCACCATCCAATAACCCACCATCCAATAACCCACCATCCAACAACCCACCATCCAACAACCCACCATCCAATAACCTACCATCCAATAACCCACCATCCAATAACCCACCATCCAATAACCCACCACCCAATAACCCATGCATCACTGGTCATATGATGCAAAATGCATCATATGACCAGTTGTAGCATGCTGAAATACTAACATATCTAAAAACACAGATTGAACACAAAAAATAACTCAGGATTGTGTTGATCGTGTCCCACACAACAATAAAATAAGATCTGGTTGTCCCAGAGGTGACCTGGTCCTTTAAGTGAAGGCCTCACCCCGGGCAGCTCTCCGGTCAACATTCCGGCGGTCCGCTCCAGGTTTTGCTGGGGACCCTTCAGCCACCAGAGCGGAGCTGTGGTGACCAGCCTCTGCACCAGACCCGGATCCCTGGTGGAGACCCTCCGTTCCGGGTCTTCAGCCGGACCCCCGGACACCTCCTCCTCCTCCTGCTCTGCACCTCCTCCCCCCACCACCGGGGGCGCTGCGGGGAGGAGAGCAGGAGGAGGAGGAGAGGAGAGAGGAGAGGAGGAGACAGGGGGACAGAGAGGAGTGGGAGAGAGGGGAGGGGGCAGGGAGGGAGGTATGGACGGATGGAGGGATGGTGGTGGAGGTATAGAATGATGGAGGGATGGTGGAGGAGGTATAGAAGGATGGAGAGAACGGGGGGGAGGTATAGAAGGATGGACAGAGCGGGGGGGAGGTATAGAAGGATGGAGGGATAGAGGTGGAGGTATAGAAGGATGGACAGAGCGAGGGGGAGGTATGGAGGGGTGCATGGAGCGGGGGGGCAGCCCGGAGGGCTTGGAGGCGGGGGGAGGGGGGGGTTTGGGTCGACTGGGCCTCCTGGGGGGAGGGAGGGAGGAGGGGAGGGGGGGAGAGGAGGAAGGAGGGATGAGAGGAGGTGAAGAAGGGGAGGAGCCAGGGGGGATGATTGACAGGAGGTCCAGGGCTGCGGTTGGAGGGCTGTGGAGACAAAGGTCACGGGGTCAGAGGTCAGTAAGGTCGTAGCGATGCGATGCAGTGGAAACGCATGTGACCTTATATGGTCACGACTCTGAGATCAAAGGAATGGTGTCAGGCATGTGCACACATATACATCAAAGGGGGCTTGAGCCCCTGCCCTTTTACCCATCTGTAAAAAGTGCCTTCTCCAGACCATGGATGCAGTTTTTACTATGGTGAAAGAAATGCCCCCTCTTTCCATGCCATACCTGAAGGCAGCATTCAAGAGAATTGCCTTGTCCAAACTCTCCTGAACTTGAATGCAGCATCTTGTGTTGAAAGAATTGTCCTCTCTGTGTAGAAATCCATGCCGTTACGCCACATCTCCAGTATTCACTTGATTATGCTTAGTTCAGTGTGGTATCAAGCACCAGAAATAGACGACCTCCAAGCTCACAACGCGTAAATGTCAGGCAGGCAGGCTGCATCTGCGAGAGTATGAGAGCATGCAGCTGTTTTGGGGTTGCCTCTACTGCGCTTGTATCCCCCATTTAGGTGCATTTAAGTTCAGCAGATGAGCAACAGAACAGGGTGCAAAGTGTATTCTTGTTTATTTGTTCAATTGGGAGAGGAGCCACACACTATGTTTAAATGTCCTGGGGGTCCCTGAATGCACACACTATGTTTAAATGTTCTGGGGGTCCCTGGATGCACACACTATGTTTAAATGTCCTGGGGGTCCCTGAATGCACACACTATGTTTAAATGTCCAGGGGGTCCCTGGATGCACACACTATGTTTAAATGTCCTGGGGGTCCCTGGATGCACTCACTACTGTGGGGGTCCCTGGATGCACACATTACTCTGGGGGTCCCTGGATGCACACTCTACTGTGGGGGTCCCTGGATGCACACATTACTCTGGGGGTCCCTGGATGCACACACTACTCTGGGGGTCCCTGGATGCACACATTACTCTGGGGGTCCCTGGATGCACACTCTACTGTGGGGGTCCCTGGATGCACACACTACTCTGGGGGTCCCTGGATGCACACATTACTCTGGGGGTCCCTGGATGCACACACTACTGTGGGGGTCCCTGGATGCACTCACTACTGTGGGGGTCCCTGGATGCACACTCTACTGTGGGGGTCCCTGGATGCACACTCTACTGTGGGGGTCCCTGGATGCACACACTACTCTGGGGGTCCCTGGATGCACACAGTACTGTGGGGGTCCCTGGATGCACACAGTACTGTGGGGGTCCCTGGATGCACACACTACTGTGGGGGTCCCTGGATGCACTCACTACTGTGGGGGTCCCTGGGGGTCCCTGGATGCACACACTACTGTGGGGGTCCCTGGGGGTCCCTGGATGCACACACTACTGTGGGGGTCCCTGGATGCACACACTACTGTGGGGGTCCCTGGGGGTCCCTGGATGCGGTTGTAAACAAGCAGAGAGGACTCAGAGGAAGAGGAAGTAGTGACCAGTTTCCAGCGGACGCAGCAGAAACAGAACAGGAAACGGTTGTTCAGATGAACTTCATACAGCCTGACTCACAGCATCTGGCATTAAGGGTTAGGGTTAACCCTAACCCTATGACTCACAGCATCTGGCATTTGGCAAGACCCAAACTCAGAGCCAACATTTTGAACTGGGGGTCCATGGAACAACATGTTTTACTGGGGGGTCCCTGGAACAACATGTTTTACTGGGGGGTCCCTGGAACAACATGTTTCACTGGGGGGGTCCCTGGAACAACATGTTTTACTGGGGGGGTCCCTGGAACAACATGTTTTACTGGGGGGGTCCCTGGAAAAACATGTTTTACTGGGGGGTCCCTGGAACTAAATGTTTTAGGCCTAGAATTAGGTATTATTATCAGACTGTAGTGAAGGTTTAGTGGGTCTGCTTGTTGCCAATCTGGCCAGCCATCGTCAGGGAAAAGTTCTGTCTCTCTTTTCCCTTGCAGCAATGCAGAAGTCTGTAATGGAGAGACTAGCTTGTTGCTGACTGTTTTCAGAAGTCTGTAATGGAGAGACTAGCTTGTTGCTGACTGTTTTCAGAAGTCTGTAATGGAGAGACCAGCTTGTTGTTGACTGTTTTCTCGGGGCAGAAAGACAAAAGGAAAGGGGTACTTAGTACAGAGCCCTGGGGCACACCGGCTGACTCCCCATGCGTTTGTAAACCAGTGCTTCTCAAAGTGGATTCCAGGGACTGTGGGTTCCTTTATCACATGGGTGACTAACAGGTCATTTTGGCCGATTTTGAGATTGCAAAGTGCAATAACTCTCCCCGTGAAGGTCTAAGAAATTTCCCCTTCCATGACTTTTCCTAAATACTCAAGATATATGTTCTTGTTTTTTTTCCCCTTCTGAAACATTTCCTAAGTATGAAATAATATACAATTATACCACTCTGACTGCATTTATAGGTCAAATTGACAGGTACATTCTTTAAATGTTTTGCCCAGGAGAACAACACCTCTTCCCCTGCTGCCAGCAGGGGTTCTATTGTCAATAGAACAACAGACAATAGAACCCCCACTGGCAGCAGGGGAGGAGGTGTTGTTCTCCTGGGCAAAAAGGGAGAGAATTTACCTGTCAATTTGACCTATAAATGCAGTCAGAGTGGTAGTTTTTTATTTTCAGTCACCCGAGTGTTAAGGGGGTCTAAATTGACCCTTACAAGTCAGTAACTCTGACAGGGTACACATGGAACCAAATGAACCCTAGCAGGTTCATTTGGTTCCATGTGTACCCTGTCAGAGTTAAGACCTGGGTTCATTTGGTTCCATGTGTACCCTGTTAGAGTTAAGGTTAGACCTGGGTTCATTTGGTTCCATGTGCACCCTGTCAGAGTTAAGGGGAGACGTTGACATGTGATAGTTTGAGAAACACGGTTGTAAACAAAGTGATTCACAGACAGGCTGTGGAGGTGCAATGTGACTGTGACTGATCCACCTGACATCAGTTTGTTAACTAACTAAGTAACTAACTAGCTAACTAACTAACTAACTAACTATCCCTAACCCTAAAGCCCATACATTTATAAATACTAACCCTACATGATTGTGTTGCTTCTCTGAAAGGGCAGGAGTTTAGACATGCTAAGCTATAACTAAGTAACTAACTAACAAACAAACTAACTAACTAACTAACTAAGTAACTAAATAACTAAGTAACTATCCCTAACCCTAAAGCCCATACATTTATCCTAATCCTACATGATTGTGTTGCTTCTCTAAAAGGGCAGGAGTTTAGACATGCTAAGCTATAACTAACTAACTAACTAACTAACTAACTAACTAACTAACTAACTAACTAACTAACTAACTAACTAACTAACTAACTATCCCTAACCCTAAAGCCCATACATTTAAAAATACTAACCCTACATGATTGTGTTGCTTCTCTGAAAGGGCAGGAGTTTAGACATGCTAAGCTATAACTAACTAACTAACTAACTAACTAACTAACTAACTAACTAACTAACTAACTAACTAACTAACTAACTAACTAACTAACTAACCCTAACCCTAAAGCCCATACATTTAAAAATACTAACCCTACATGATTGTGTTGCTTCTCTGAAAGGGCAGGAGTTTAGCCATGCTAAGCTATAACTAAGTAACTAACTAACTAACTAACTAACTAACTAACTAACTAACTAACTAAGTAACTAAATAACTAAGTAACTATCCCTAACCCTAAAGCCCATACATTTATCCTAATCCTACATGATTGTGTTGCTTCTCTGAAAGGGCAGGAGTTTAGACATGCTAAGCTATAACTAACTAACTAACTAACTAACTAACTAACTAACTAACTAACTAACTAACTAACTAACTAACTAACTAACTAACTAACTAACTATCTATCTAACTAACTATCCCTAACCCTAAAGCCCATACATTTAAAAATACTAACCCTACATGATTGTGTTGCTTCTCTGAAAGGGCAGGAGTTTAGACATGCTAAGCTATAACTAAGTAACTAACTAACAAACAAACAAACTAACTAACTAACTAACTAACTAACTAACTAACTAAGTAACTAAATAACTAAGTAACTATCCCTAACCCTATAGCCCATACATTTATCCTAATCCTACATGATTGTGTTGCTTCTCTGAAAGGGCAGGAGTTTAGTCATGCTAAGCTATAACTCAGTAACTAACTAACTAACTAACTAACTAACTAACTAACTATCTAACTAAGTAACTATCCCTAACCCTATAGCCCATACATTTATCCTAATCCTACATGATTGTGTTGCTTCTCTGAAAGGGCAGGAGTTTAGTCATGCTAAGCTATAACTAAGTAACTAACTAACTAACTAACTAACTAACTATCTATCTAACTAACTATCCCTAACCCTAAAGCCCATACATTTAAAAATACTAACCCTACATGATTGTGTTGCTTCTCTGAAAGGGCAGGAGTTTAGACATGCTAAGCTATAACTAACTAACTAACTAACAGGAGTTTAGACATGCTAAGCTATAACTAACTAACTAACAGGAGTTTAGACATGCTAAGCTATAACTAACTAACTAACTAACTAACTAACAGGAGTTTAGACATGCTAAGCTATAACTCAGTAACTAACAGGAGTTTAGACATGCTAAGCTATAACTAACTAACTAACTAACAAACAAACTAACTAACTAACTAACTAACTATCTAGTTTAGACATGCTAAGCTATAACTCAGTAACTAACAGGAGTTTAGTCATGCTAAGCTATAACTCAGTAACTAACCAGAGATGTGCAGAGAGTGATGTGCAGAGAGTTTAGTCATGCTAAGCTATAACTCAGTAACTAACTAACACACTAACTAACTAAGTAACTAAGTAACTAACTAAGTAACTAAGTAAGAGTTTAGACATGCTAAGCTATAACTCAGTAACTAACCAGAGATGTGCAGAGAATGTTAGAGAGTCAAGGACTGACATTTCTAAAAAGGCCTTTTGGTGAAAATATCTAAAATAGCAGAGCTCCAAGCTCACAACGCGTCACTGAACTAAGCATGATGAGGTCAATACTGGAGATGTGGCGTAACAGCATGGATTTCTACACAGAGAGAGCAACTCTTTCAACATAAGATGCTGCATTCATTCTAGTTCAGGAGAGTTTGGACAAGGCAATTCTCTTGAATGCTATGACATGGAAAGAGGGGCGTTTGCATTTCTTTCACCATAGTAAAAACTGCATTCATGGTCTGGAGAGGGCACTTTTTACAGACGGATAAAAAGGCAGGGGCTCAAGCCCCCTTTGATGTCTATGTGTGCATGTAACTGATGTTAGCCCTAACTATCCCTAAAAAAAAGTTTATACTTACTAACCCGAAGTTTATACTTACTAACCCTACGCCTACATGAATGTGTTGTTTCTCTGTAGATCAGGGGTTCAGACGTAGGAACGAACAACAGCCACACTCAACTAAGTATTAAACCATGACCCTCCCCCCCGAAACACAGTAAACATCCCCTAGTACACACACACACACACACACACACACACACACACACACACACACACACACACACACACACACACACACACACACACACACACACACACACATCATGGGGTTACAGAGTTAAAAAGTGTTAAAAACTGACCTTAGATCAGTGGAGAGGCTGGATTCCATCATACTGCTGAATCTCTCTCTCTCTCTCTCTCTCTCTCTCTCTCTCTCTCTCTCTCTCTCTCTCTCTCTCTGACTGTGTGTATGTCTCTCTCTCTCTCTCTCTCAGCACTGAAACATACTGAACAAATGGGGTAAAGGAAAATCTTTGCAGGAGCAGCAGTGTGTTTAGCCCACCCTCTCTCTCTCTCTCTCTCTCTCTCTCTCTCTCTCTCTGTGTAACTTCCTGTCCCTGACAGACAGGAAGAGGCTGAATTCTCTGGTCGTCAAAACCCCCCTCCATTTCTCTGTCTGTCTGTCTGTCTGTCTGTCTGTCTGTCTGTCTGTCTGTCTGTCTGTCTGTCTGTCTGTCTGTCTGTCTGTCTGTCTGTCTGTCTGTCTCTCTCTCTCTCTCTCTCTCTCTCTCTCTCTCTCTCTCTCTCTCTCTCTCTCTCTCTCTGTGTGTGTGTGTGTGTGTGTGTGTGTGTGTGTGTGTGTGTGTGTGTGTGTGTGTGTGTGTGTGTGTGTGTGTGTCTGTCATTCCATTAACATGACTGTGCACACAGAGTGTCAATTCAACTGAAATGGAACCTAAACACACACACACACACACATAAGTCCTTCCAGATGTTCAGAGCTTTTAGACTGAGGAATGTAAACGTCTCCTCCTCGCCTCCTATAGGCTCCTCCTTTCATTTATTACACATGGTTACTCTCTCCTCATTGGTTCAAATCGGTATCCTGGCCTGAAAGTGAATGTAGAGTTTTGTTGTGTGATGTCATCATGTTGTGTGATGTCATGTGTTGAACAATGACTCATCATGTAACAAACTAGTGAATGAATGATCTGAACATGAAGGAAATACTGGATGAATTAAAGTAAACTCAGAGACTATAAACCAGGGGTCTTCAACGTTTTCAGGCCAAGGACCCCTTAGTTGAGAGAGAGAGAGATGAAGCAGGGACCCCCAGATTCCATATAGTTTCATTGTTTGACAGCACAATCATCAGTGTATTTTGGTCGGATTCATGTCAATTTGTGTTTTCAGATATTTAACCACTTGAACCGTCAATATAACCTTTCACTCTGTACTTAGTCTGCTCTTTTTCCCCTCTACACCAAAGCTTTTTGTCGAAAATAGCCGATCTACAAGCTCACAACGCCTCGCGCTGCGAGGCGTTGTGAGCTTGTAGATCTGCTATTTTTGGCTAAAGTTCTCCAAATATGGACGCAAGGGTTCAAGTGGTTATTCTTTCACACAAAGATTTGGGGGACCCCCTGTAGTAACTCTGAGGGCCCCCTACTGTCCTATCAATAAAGAGCTGTCAGTCTACTGTCCTATCAATAAAGACCTGTCAGTCTGCTGTCCTATCAATAAAGAGCTGTCAGTCTACTGTCCTATCAATAAAGAGCTGTCAGTCTACTGTCCTATCAATAAAGAGCTGTCAGTCTACTGTCCTATCAATAAAGACCTGTCAGTCTACTGTCCTATCAATAAAGACCTGTCAGTCTACTGTCCTATCAATAAAGACCTGTCAGTCTACTGTCCTATCAATAAAGACCTGTCAGTCTACTGTCCTATCAATAAAGACCTGTCAGTCTGCTGTCCTATCAATAAAGACCTGTCAGTCTACTGTCCTATCAATAAAGACCTGTCAGTCTACTGTCCTATCAATAAAGACCTGTCAGTCTACTGTCCTATCAATAAAGAGCTGTCAGTCTACTGTCCTATCAATAAAGACCTGTCAGTCTACTGTCCTATCAATAAAGACCTGTCAGTCTACTGTCCTATCAATAAAGAGCTGTTAGTCTACTGTCCTATCAATAAAGACCTGTCAGTCTACTGTCCTATCAATAAAGACCTGTCAGTCTACTGTCCTATCAATAAAGACCTGTCAGTCTGCTGTCCTATCAATAAAGACCTGTCAGTCTACTGTCCTATCAATAAAGACCTGTCAGTCTACTGTCCTATCAATAAAGACCTGTCAGTCTACTGTCCTATCAATAAAGACCTGTCAGTCTACTGTCCTATCAATAAAGACCTGTCAGTCTACTGTCCTATCAATAAAGACCTGTCAGTCTGCTGTCCTATCAATAAAGACATGTCAGTCTACTGTCCTATCAATAAAGAGCTGTCAGTCTACTGTCCTATCAATAAAGACCTGTCAGTCTACTGTCCTATCAATAAAGACCTGTCAGTCTACTGTCCTATCAATAAAGAGCTGTCAGTCTACTGTCCTATCAATAAAGACCTGTCAGTCTACTGTCCTATCAATAAAGACCTGTCAGTCTACTGTCCTATCAATAAAGACCTGTCAGTCTGCTGTCCTATCAATAAAGACCTGTCAGTCTACTGTCCTATCAATAAAGACCTGTCAGTCTACTGTCCTATCAATAAAGACCTGTCAGTCTACTGTCCTATCAATAAAGACCTGTCAGTCTACTGTCCTATCAATAGAGCTGTCAGTCTACTGTCCTATCAATAAAGACCTGTCAGTCTGCTGTCCTATCAATAAAGACCTGTCAGTCTACTGTCCTATCAATAAAGACCTGTCAGTCTACTGTCCTATCAATAAAGACCTGTCAGTCTACTGTCCTATCAATAAAGACCTGTCAGTCTACTGTCCTATCAATAGAGCTGTCAGTCTACTGTCCTATCAATAAAGACCTGTCAGTCTGCTGTCCTATCAATAAAGACCTGTCAGTCTACTGTCCTATCAATAAAGACATAAAAGCCCCAAAAAACAGTAAGACTCTCTAAACGGGAGATGAGCGACAGTCAGGTCACATACACAAACTTCAGAAGGCAATGGTAGCCAATCAGGAGGGAATATGGGAAATGGGCACCGGGCGACCTGGTGGTCCGGGCGACCTGGTGGTCCAGGCGACCTGGTGGTCCGGGGGGCTGCAGTGCCAGTCTGACAGCATGTTGCGCTGTTCCAAAAAAGATCCAAACATTGAGGAACCAGAAGAATCCATTCCATGTGTTACTGCCTCTTCCCCAGAAGAATCCATTCCATGTGTTACTGCCTCCTCCCCAGTCCCAAAACAACCACCACACCAGTTTAAAACTCCAACAAACTGTGGTTTATTAACCCATTCTGAGCCCCAGAAATTAACGGATTATAATGTCCAGAGTGCCTCTCGCTGGCTCCATTAACGGCCAGTATCTTATTTTGAAGGCCAGAAGTCCATAGCGTTAACACTTCCGGTCTGACGTCATCGCGTCATGACGTCATGACGCTCGTCGTCCACGTGGTGTTGTGTAATGGCGGAGCGGAGCTTTTCAACATGTGTTTTATTAGCGAGCATCTATTGCCATCCTCCCACTTGAAAGTGTTGTTTGGAGATAATGGACATTAAAGATGAGATTCACCGTCTGCCTCAATGTTATGGGATTAGTATTTTGTGCTCGTGGATCCGTGATGATCAGAAATCAGCGACGGAGATCGGCTCGGGACCATCTGCCATTGTATCCGGTAGGATAACCGCCGTTACAGTAATATATTACTTTTCGCGAGATATCTCGGGAATGGCACCTCGAACATCAAAGGGAATTTCGCGAGATATCTCGGGAATGGCACTAAATCGGAAACGCAGTGCATCTTGGGAATGGACTTATTGTGTCTAAAAATACATATTTAGCCACTTGCATGCATGCCCACCAACCTGGGGGCATGCATGCAAATCAAACTTGTTAAAAGCATTAAATGAAAACATTTTAACACTCATCTTTTCATTTCTCTAATAACTATCTAAAATATGAACCCTTGTTGAAAAAAAAACAGAGTTGTCCTTTAAGGCGCCGTATAGACATTTGCGTGAAACATCTTCTCCGTATCGTCTGAGAATGGCCACCCGGGGGCGCCGTACTAATGCATTGTCAATGGAAGGTTGTTTGGTTTTTTGTCGTTGCCGTGTCTCTAGCTCAACCACAGCCTGTCTTTTGGCCAAGAGACACGGCAACGACAAAACACCAAACAACCTTCCATTGACAATGCATTAGTATGGCGCCCCCAGTGGCCATTCTCAGACGATACGGAGAAGATGTTTCACGCAAATGTCTGTACGGTGCCTAAGAAGACAGTAAGCAAACAGGCCTACATAGAAACACTCCTACAGAGAGGTCCTCTGGTACTGAGAAATGCACACAACACTTGTTTATTTACTATTTTCACAACATGGATACTTTACATGGTTGCACAGAACATTGGCACTTTAATTATAAATGCAATGTTGAGTGTAATGTTTACTGTTTAGTGACAGAGAAGTGCAATAGAATGAAGTTCTATTGTTAAGTCTGATTGAATGCTTAGCAACACCTGGTGTGTCTTCAGTAGATTGGACTGAACCATAGCCAGGATGTCAGAGGGGGGTTCAGTAGATTGGACTGAACCATAACCAGGATGTCAGAGGGGGGTTCAGTAGATTGGACTGGACCATAGTCACATGTCAGAGGGGGGTTCAGTAGATTGGACTGAACCATATCCAGGATGTCAGAGGGGGGTTCAGTAGATTGGACTGAACCATAGTCAGGATGTCAGAGGGGGGTTCAGTAGATTGGACTGAACCATAGCCAGGATGTCAGAGGGGGGTTCAGTAGATTGGACTGGACCATAGTCACATGTCAGAGGGGGGTTCAGTAGATTGGACTGGACCATAGTCACATGTCAGAGGGGGGTTCAGTAGATTGGACTGGACCATAGTCACATGTCAGAGGGGGGTTCAGTAGATTGGACTGAACCATATCCAGGATGTCAGAGGGAGGTTCAGTAGATTGGACTGAACCATAGTCAGGATGTCAGAGGGGGGTTCAGTAGATTGGACTGAACCATAGTCAGGATGTCAGAGGGGGGTTCAGTAGATTGGACTGGACCATAGTCACATGTCAGAGGGGGGTTCAGTAGATTGGACTGGACCATAGTCACATGTCAGAGGGGGGTTCAGTAGATTGGACTGAACCATATCCAGGATGTCAGAGGGGGGTTCAGTAGATTGGACTGAACCATAGTCAGGATGTCAGAGGGGGGTTCAGTAGATTGGACTGGACCATAGTCACATGTCAGAGGGGGGTTCAGTAGATTGGACTGGACCATAGTCACATGTCAGAGGGGGGTTCAGTAGATTGGACTGGACCATAGTCACATGTCAGAGGGGGGTTCAGTAGACTGGACTGAACCATAGTCAGGATGTCAGAGGGGGGTTCAGTAGATTGGACTGAACCATAGTCAGGATGTCAGATGGGGGTTCAGTAGACTGGACTGAACCATAGCCAGGATGTCAGAGGGGGGTTCAGTAGATTGGACTGAACCATAGTCAGGATGTCAGAGGGGGGTTGAGTTGTGCTTTTGCTGTTTCTAATATTTATGTTGTACAGTATATGTTGAAGAAGGATAGCTGATCATTATTGTTGTAGTAATATATGCATATGTGTTTAAAGTATAGGTATTTCTTTATTTATAGTGTTACATTAAACCACAGCCCTTGGTTGTAATGGATCAGTCCAGGCTCATCAGCTCAGCTGGGTATAAAAGGCTGCTCCCAGTTAGAACAGCAGTGGTTAGAGTGAGAGCTGAGTGGTGTTACAGGTTTTTTTTTTTCGATTGCTAAAACACGTTTTTCAAAACTGTCCCTTTTTTTCTTCAAAACTCGTCGCACAAAACTCCAAACATCACACACAAATTGCTAAACCCTGGCATCCATTTGCAAAACAACTCTTTGCCATCAAATCTCTTAACATGTTCACAAAATGGAACTGTGTTTTCATTTGGTAAGCACAGACATATTTTCACATGACACACACATACCATTCATTGAATAAACACAACTAAGCTTGTGGCTGAACACTACCAAGCATGTACAGAACACTGAAGAGCAAAATTTAAAACACAATTATAGAAATGGAACACACTGAATGAATGACAATTACTCTGGTAAATGAACCAATTCCCTTTTTGTAAAATGACCCAGTGTATGCCCGCTTCTCTCATTGACAAACATAAAAAAGCACACAAATATGCAGACAAAACATTTTATTGACTGTAGGTCAATAAAAGCATAAACATCATGGGGCATCACGCCTCTATTCTGTCTGGCCAGAGGGCCTCATCAACAACGCAGGCGATGTCCTCCTGGTCCAAACAGCGCTGGAAGAACTGCCTAGAGTGCCGCATGAAGCCCTGACAGGCCTCAAAGCCCACATCTCCACAAGCCTCCTCCATGGTCTGAAGCAGTAGGACCTGCCTCTGGCTCAACCCACATCTCCACAAGCCTCCTCCATGGCCTGAAGCAGTAGGACCTGCCTCTGGCTCAAAGCCCACATCTCCACAAGCCTCCTCCATGGTCTGAAGCAGTAGGACCTGCCTCTGGCTCAACCCACATCTCCACAAGCCTCCTCCATGGCCTGAAGCAGTGGGACCTGCCTCTAACCCTCTGGCTCTGTGGGTTCCTTTCATACACCTTGCACCTCCAGGCTGAGAAGAACTCCTCCATGGGATTGAGGAAGGGGGAATAAGGTGGAAGGTATAAACAGAAACCCGTGGGTGGTCCTGAAACCACACATGCACGAGGGCAGCCTTGTGGAAGCTTACATTGTCCCAAATTATCACATAGTTGACCCGCTGTGGATTATCTATGTCATGATCAGGTGGGACAAGCGTATCATACAGGCCGTCTAGAAATCCAAGTAGAAGGGCTGTGTTGTATGTCCCTAGGTGGGCATATCTGTGTAGGACGCCATGGTGGTTCATGGCCGCACACATCCAGCCTCATCTATGAAGATATATTCATAGAGTTCATTGGCTGTGTCATAGTCCTGGATGCGCTGAAACAGACAGCATGAGAATACAAGTTACACTGTGGACACAGAGACACAGTCTGCTACTGTGAGACAATGTAGAAAAGGAACACTATTACAGTAGATTACAGTATGTATACTGGTACAATGCATGCATGTGTCAGTGATGAATGTATGGGTCTTACAAGCACATACTCTCGACGTAGGGCCTTCACATGGTCTGTGTTGCGTTGGAACGGAACCCTGCACACTTGATTCATTGTCATTACCATTTCTGTGTAGAATGCGATGTATTAATTATTCACCCATCCACACACACATCATACACCGAGGACTGATTTGAATATCATATGAGAGGGGAACCCCCCCCCCCCCCCCCCCCACACACACACACACACAGATCATACAGGATGTTGCTCTGCAGATGTTTCCTGTATGCATCAGGTCACTCGTTTCTGTGTGTGTGTGTGTGTGTGTGTGTGTGTGTGTGTGTGTGTGTGTGTGTGTGTGTGTGTGTGTGTGTGTGTGTGTGTGTGTGTGTGTGTGTGCATGCCTGCGTGAGTGGGTGTGTCTATTTTGGGGGTCAGTGTGAACTACTGACTGTACTTACCGAGTGTTACCACCAGAGGGAGTCATGGTACAGACTACTGTACCTACAGTATGTAGGCCTATAGATAGATAGATAGATAGATAGATAGATAGATAGATAGATAGATACCTTTATTATCCCAAGGGAGAAATTCAGTCACCCAGAGTCACACAGCAGTTAAGGTTACAGGACAGTAAGAAAAAGAAAAAGGACTGTTGTGTACAGCCGAGCGACAAAAAAAACAAAAACAAGAAAGAAGAATCAACAATACAGGAGAATCAACAATACAGGAGAATCAACCATACAGGAGAATCAACCATACAGAGCAACTATACGTTAAGAAATATACAAATAAAGTGTCAGTAGAAAATAGTAGTAAAGTTTCTATAATGGATTACAATTTTAAAGCACTTTTCTAAGCATATTGCAAACTCAAAGAGCTTACAATGGTCCATTCATACAAACATTAGGAACTACTTATCAACGCAGTGCCAAGAAATATACACATACTGTATACATAAGTGTCTGCACCAAGACAATAATAATAATGCTTAGC
>NC_137827.1:690685-717034 GCF_963921795.1 Nannobrachium achirus
CAACCTGGGGAGAGCAACGGACTGACCTCATGCTTCCTTCTATGCATGAGGAGTCCAAGACGCTTCTTTTCACCTAACAGCGGGGAGTTTCCCCCGGTTGGACGTAGCGCGTGGAAGGAACACGTTATTCCAACCAGGATTACTGCATGTTTTTTGTGAGGGTACCTGCCCCAGGGGACACAGGGAGAACATGCAAACTCCACACAGAAAGGCCCTTTCGCCCCCTAGGGCGTGGGCACTGATGAAATTGGGAGTCGGTGGGACCCTCCACCAAGTTTGTAACCTATAGCATGCCGGGAACTGGAGTTATGGCTGTTTAAAGACCAACCAATAGGAACACAGCAAACACCAAATTACATCCCAACTTACATAGCCTCGCGTAGCCAGGCTTACTCATCTGCGAAGAGAAAAGCCTGGTGACAATAGAAGGCAGAAAGCGTTCAACTTCCGCCGTGAGAATTTCACCGGAAGCTGTATTTTTTTCACGGTGCGGTGTTCTTGCAAACGTATTCCCTGCACGAAAAACTCTGGTCTACCTCTCCTGCTCCGTCGGTTGCGCTCGCAATAAACAATATACAAACAATAACATTGATTCAAGCAATGTTACACCTATTAAGAGCGAATTAAGAGCTACAATCTATTTTAGTTTTTTCGCTGGGGAATGTAAACAGACCCGCACCGCATGACGTAACGTCCGTTAAACGCAGACTTCCGCTAGAAATCGTGGAACACACCGGAAGGCATATTGTCTACAGGGTGCAACTTACATGGCTGTCAAAGAGCACCCATCAAGTGTTGGGCCTGTTGCATGCTGGGAACTGGAGTTCTGTCTGTTGTAACCCCTTTAAGTCATGACGTTTCTATGCACTCGTTATGCAGTCAGTTAGCCTGGATCAGCGCCATAGAAAACCTGCACTGGATCATTATTTTGGGTCAGTTTCATCTTGCTTTTCTGTTTGTTTGTTCTTTCCACAGATGTAGCGATCGCTGCGGAAACCTGTCTGTCTGTCTGTCTGTCTGTCTGTCTGTCTGCTGTGTCAGATGTCAGACGAACAAAACAACAATAAACAACCACAGGAAGAGAGCTCTTTCTTCGTTTTGCGAGGACAATTCTTATTCTCTTAAGACTTTGTATGGAAGATCTTTTTTGTATTCTTATATTTGACATGAAACTTTACATTGACTTATGTTGTCTTCACTTGGAATGAATCTAGGATTTAACCAAAGATCCCTTAATGATCCTTTTTGTTGTTTTGGAGTTTTGATCTCCTGAGGCGGATCACCTCCAGAGAGGAGATTTGATCTCCTGAGGCGGATCACCTCCAGAGGTTCTGTCCGGATGTATTGAGCTTAAAGCAGACACAACTAAACTAAAGGAACACTTTTTACCACCGCCATCGTCGTGGCTGGAAGGGAATCGGCCCGCGTGCGCCTCCTCTGAGGGCTTACGCTTAACGTTAGCGTACTTCCTCTAAGAGCTTACGCTTAACGTTAGCGTACTTCCTCTAAGAGTTTACGCTTAACGTTAGCGTACTTCCTCTAAGAGTTTACGTTCAACGTTAGCGTACTTCCTCTAAGAGCTTACGCTTAACGTTAGCGTACTTCCTCTAAGAGTTTACGCTTAACGTTAGCGTACTTCCTCTAAGAGTTTACGTTCAACGTTAGCGTACTTCCTCTAAGAGCTTACGCTTAACGTTAGCGTACTTCCTCTAAGAGTTTACGTTCAACGTTAGCGTACTTCCTCTAAGAGTTTACGTTCAACGTTAGCGTACCTCCCCTCGCGAGGTACGACCAGCGGCGGACGACCATTCGCAAGTTCATCTACGCCTCGCCGCCCGCCTGCCCCGCCCATCGCCCCCCGACGACCCCTCAGCCAATCATGGGCAAGACGCTGAGTCGCCCGGGCTGCTTCAGGAAGAGCTCCTGCTGTCTGGAGAAACACGGGGGCCTGGGGGCGGGGCACGGGGGCGTGGCCGCGGCAGAGGGCGGCGGCTACGGCGACGGCTACGTCCCCCAGAGGTCCATCTATGACACCATGTGCATCAACCAGCAGATAGACAGCAGGGACACCCTCCACCACCAGAGGTCAGTATTACACCATGTAGACAGCAGGGACACACTCCACCAGCAGAGGTCAGTATAGAGTAACAGACCAGGGGTCCAGTTGTCCATTTAAAATGAAGCAAACACAGAACTAAAAGTTCCTATGATTGGCCACTAGTTGTGCTGTTCTGGTACCAGAAGCAACATGTTCTCCATAGGATTCCATTCATTTCCCCCCAACTTTTACATTTGATTTTCTTACCTTAATAAACATTGTCATAAATACTTTATGGTTGCTGTCGCTAGAGAACGAACAGGAAGTGTAAGAGACAACGTCATTCTCTTAAAGGACCAGTTCACCTCTGGGACAACCAGATCTTATTTTATTGTTGTTTGGGACACGATCAACACAATCCTGAAAATCCAAGAAAAACAACAATAAAATAAGACCTGGTTGTCCCAGAGGTGAACTGGTCCTTTAAGGTGGCAGAATAGAGCACAATACACGTCTGATGGCTGGGCAAGTGATAGCCGGGGAGCCACAGGCCCAAAATTTGAGAGGACCTGTGATATCATAACATACTTTTAATTTTAGTTTGTTCTATTAATTTGGTCAATAAGGTACACAGAATGAGAGGCCTGCTCTGCCGGAAACATTGCGAAAAGAAAAGTCCCATCGACGTCACTGCAGTAGCCGATACAGGAAAATAATACAAAAATAAATCTGCTATAAGTAGCATGTGAGGGGTCAAACTAGGGGTTCTTCATGATTCTGAATCCATTGCAAGCATTTGTTTAGCATGAAAAACATTCCTTGGGCTAGATTTCAGCCCCACAAAACGGTGAAAAGTGATGAGTCCTCAAAAAATGAGTTAAAAATATTCTCTCTATACTTTCACTATCCCCAGGCTGGGTGAGGGTCCGTGCGGCCACTCAGTGGGGGGGTCCCTCTCCCTGCGGACCCCCAGGCCCTCCATGGACACCTTCGACCCCCCGCCCCCCCCGCTCTCTCACCCCCAACCCGTCGTTCGTGCGGCGGCTGGACGAGCGAGCCATCTACGACTCCCTGAAGCTGGAGGGATGCCCCGCCCACTCGCCGGGACGTTTCGCCCCAGGCTCCGCCTCTCCCGTCGGCTCCTCCCCTTTCCCCGCCCCGGTAGGCGGGGTTTCCACGTCCTCGTCCAAAAAGCACCACCACCACAAGGTTAGAATTATATTATATTATATTATATTATATTATATTATATTATATTATATTATTATAATTACACCAGCACAAGGTTAGAATTATATTATATTATATTATATTATATTATATTATATTATATTATATTATATTATTATATTTACACCACCACAAGGTTAGAATTATATTATATTATATTATATTATATTATTATATTTACACCACCACAAGGTTAGAATTATATTATATTATATTATATTATATTATATTATATTATATTATTGTATTTACACCACCACAAGGTTAGAATTATATTATATTATATTATATTACATTATATTATATTATATTATATTATTATATTTATACCACCACAAGGTTAGAATTACATTATATTATATTATATTATATTATATTATATTATTGTATTTACACCACCACAAGGTTAGAATTATATTATATTATATTATATTATATTATATTATTATATTTATACCACCACAAGGTTAGAATTACATTATATTATATTATATTATATTATATTATATTATATTATATTATTATATTTACACCACCACAAGGTTAGAATTACATTATATTATATTATATTATATTATATTATATTATATTACTATATTTACACCACCACAAGGTTAGAATTATATTATATTATATTATATTATATTATATTATATTATATTATTATATTTACACCACCACAAGGTTAGAATTATATTATATTATATTATATTATATTATATTATATTATATTATATTATTATATTTACACCACCACAAGGTTAGAATTATATTATATTATATTATATTATATTATTTACACCACCACAAGGTTAGAATTATATTATATTATATTATATTATATTATATTATATTATTATAGTTCAGTTAGTTTTCGTTGACTGTAATAACCTTGCACCGCCACCATCCTCCTCACCACCAGGGCGGCGACAGCACCAAGAGCTGTGAGGGGCGTCACTCCTGGAAGGTGATCACTCCGCCCAAACACCTGGAATGCGTGGAGTTCTCCAGCGGGGGGGAGGACGGCGGGGGGGCGCTGGCCATCCAGGGCGGGTACCACCTGTACGCCCCGCCCCCTCCCGGTGGGGGGAACTCCCCCTTCTCGGGCTCGCCCCTCTCCTCGGGGTACCACACGCCCGTGTTCTTCTCTCCCGCCAAGCAGCCGCGCGCCGCGCAGACGCAGAGCCTGCGCTGCTCGCCGCCGCGTGTCACCCAGCCGCGGCACTACTCCCAGACCCAGAGCCTGCGCATGTCGCCGCCCACTCCCCACGACATGACGCGCTCGCCCTACCACCGCCACCACGGGCCCCCCCGCTCGCCCTACCGCTCGCCCTACCACGCCCCGCTGGCGCAGCTGTCTGCCCGCAACCTCCAGGACGACCTGCGGGAGCGGGAGCGGGCCGGGGCGGGGGGCTGGGGGGGGCAGCGGGGCGAGAGAGAGAGGGAGTGGGAGCGAGAGAGGGAGCGCGAGATGGAGCGAGGCTGGGCCGAGAGAGAGTGGGAGAGAGAGAGAGAGCGGGGGAGGCTGGAGAGAGAGAGAGCGAGGGAGAGAGAGAGGAGGAGGGACAACGCGTCTTCGACGTCCGGGAGCTTCGCTACATTCGGCTACGTGGGGCGGGACTCGGTGTTCCTGGAACCCGAGACGCTCCTGGACACCACGCCCCTCCTGCTGTCCCACAGCCCCTCCCCCAGCCCCTCCCCCGTGGCCGTGGCCGCGCCCAGGATGGGCGTGGCTGTGGTGGGGCGGAGCCGGGCGGGGTCCCGGGTGGGACCGGAGGCGGCGGCTCCCAAAGTCGTCGACGGTCCCGGCACGATGTCGGCCGACTGCGGGAGCGTCGGGGGGGCCAGGGTGGGCTACGAGTTCATCTGCGGAGCCCATGTGGAGGGGAGGGGCCATGTGGAGGGGAGGGGCCGGTCTGGAGGCGGGGCCAGGGTTATTAACGAGCAGGGGGCTGAAGAAGAAGGGGCTCCGGGGGGGAGTTTGTCTGAAGGTAAAGTGGTGTCTGGAGAAACGGCCCAGAATGAGACTCCAGGTGTGAATAAGGAAGGTCCAACAGGAGGACCAAGGCTTGTGGACAGGGAGGACCCGACGGGAGGACAGAGGGCCGGAGATACGAGCGGAGGAACGGTGGATCATCCCACTGTGGTGAGAGAGGCGGAGTCTAATGGGCTGTCAGTCAGTGCAGAGGCGGAGTCTAATGGGCCGTCAGTCAGTGCAGAGGCGGGGTCTAGTGGGCTGTCAGTCAGTGCAGAGGCGGGGTCTAGTGGGCTGTCAGTCAGTGCAGAGGTCAGACCGGGGGAATTCACTGCCTTTCTAAGGATTGAGGAGGAGGCGGAGTCCCAAGCAGAGATCAGAGCTGATCCCAGTGCAGAGAAAGAGGCTGAAGTCAGTTTGGATAAAGTTGTTCCTGCCGATAAACCAGAGAACCCAGCTTTGAGCGTGGATCAGAAGAACCCAGAGCTGAACGTGGACCAGATGGACTTCACAGACATCGCTCCTCGAGCCCACAAGTCCAGGTCGTCCGGGTCGTCCGGGTCGTCCAGGCCCAAGTCGGCCCGGAGGAGCCGCCCGGGCACGGCCACGGGCGCCCGGCCCGGGCCGCTCAGCCCCAGAGCCCTGGGCGGGGCCCTGGGCGGGGCCCTGGGGATGGACGCCAGGACCCCCCCTAACCCGCCCGGGGGCATCGAGTCCACCTGGCCTAGGAGGATCCTGCTCCGCAAGAGGACTGTCCGACAGGTAAGAGTTGTTATAACGACTCATAAGGACCGTCCGACAGGTAAGAGTTGTTCTAACGACTCATAATGACATTCCTAGGGATGGTTGGGTTACACAGCTGTGTAAGCAACAATTGCTTTTCAATTCATCCTAGCAACTCTGCTTTGTTGTCTATGTTTAAATAACTTAGGAGCACCTACATTTAAAATACAAAGCATGTGTTTTTATAAATTGCCAACAAGTCATTGCTGTTGACTCAAAGCTTGTTTCTGTCTGAAAATTACTTAATTTCATTCTTGAAAATGTAATAATCTACCCAGTTAAGCAACACCTGTCTCATATGACTGTGTGTGGGCATTAGTTGCTCTCTGACTCCACCTAGTGGTTGTGGCATGTAACAAAGTGGTACCTCAAAATGAGCTGGCTGCCATACTGGTGCTAAAGTGGTACCACCACCAGCACTTTCAAGGTACAACCACTGTACGCTTGTTGATACTTCTTTGTTTGCCTAGTTTTTCGCTCTACACAGCAGTACTTTTTCCTTTTTCATACTTCGCTGTAACTTTGTAACCTTAACTGATTGACTGCCATGTGATGACTTAGACCACTTATTGCCAGCGGTCCAGGCTGCCACCGACGATTTTAACGACCTATCCTTGTTTTGATGCAAGGATGTTAGCTTATGGGTCACTAATTTCTTTATCTATCTGTCCGTCCGTCCGTCCGTCCGTCCGTCCATCTACCCACCAACCCACCCACCCACCCTTCCATCCATCCATCCATCCATCCATCCATCCATCCATCCATCCTTCCTTCCTTCCTTCCTTCCTTCCTTCCATCCACCCACCCACCCACCCATCCATCCATCCATCCATCCATCCATCCATCCTTCCATCCATCCATCCATCCATCCATCCTTCCTTCCTTCCTTCCTTCCTTCCTTCCTTCCTTCCTTCCTTCCTTCCTTCCTTCCTTCCTTCCTTCCACCCACCCATCCATCCATCCATCCATCCATCCATCCTGCCTTCCTTCCATCCATCCATCCATCCATCCATCCATCCTTCCTTCCTTCCTTCCTTCCATCCATCCACCCACCCACCCACCCACCCATCCTTCCATCCACCCACCCATCCATCCATCCATCCATCCATCCATCCATCCATTCATCCGTCCATCCAGGGAGGAGCTCTCCACAACCTGCCCATCCTCCCTCCGCTCCCCGCTGTCCTGTCCTTCCTGGAGAAGAGGAACCCCCACTACCAGCTCCTGAAGACCGCCCAGGGCATCGCGGCGGGTCGCTGCTCGCTGAAGGAGCCCGCCATCCAGCGGGGCGGCGGCGTGGGTTCCATCCCCGGCCGCGCCTCGCTGAAGGAACAGAACCTGGAGCACTGGAGGACCAGGGAGGAGGAACCCAAGAGGAGCAGCAGGAGGGAGGACCAGGGAGAGGAGGAGATGAAAGAGAGGGAAGAAGAGGAGGAGGAGGAGAAGAGCAGGAGTCAGGAGAAAGGAGGTCACATTGGAGGAAGGGAGGAGAGAACGGCTGTCAGCGCAGAGAAGGAGGAGGAGAGGAGAAGAAGGGATGAAGAGAAGGACAGAGAGATGAAGAGGAGAGAAGAGGAGAAGAGAGAAGAGGAGAAGAGAGAAGAAGAGAAGAGAGAGGAGGAGAAGAAGAGAAAGGAGGAGAAGAGAGAAGAGAAGGAGGTGAAGCAGTGGAGTAAAGTAAGTACCGGTGCTTTTACTTTACTGGAGTATTTACAAAAATCAGTACTTTTACTTCTTCTACTCCGCCACATCTCGGAGGCAAATATTGTACTTTTACTCCACTACAGTTATTTGAAAACTAGACTTACTAGTTACGTTGTAAATTTAGATTATTATTACAAAACAAACTAACACTTCCGCCCTACATACATTTTGGCCTTTTGAAAATAGCAGAAAGTTCTTTCATACATTTTAAACGTTTGAATACTTGTGAAACATTCTGCATAATGAGTTCTTTCTACTTTCTACTATTCAAGTGAATCTTATTCAAGATAATTGTCAAACTCTCCTGAACTTGAATGCAGCGTCTTATTGCCCTCTCTGTGTAGAAAACCATGCTGTTACACCAGTAGTAGTTACACCACATCTCTTGTATTGACTTGCTCAGTTCAGTGTGGTACAACACGTCTGTTACACCACATCTCTTGTATTGACTTGCTTAGTTCAGTGTGGTACAACATGTCGAAAATAGCCTCACGCATTGCGAGCTTGGAGGTTGGTTATTTTCCATAGTTCCACCAACCATTCTCTGCATGTCCCTGGTTTCCGGTGTGACCGTTCCCTTAGAAAGAATGTCTACATTGCAGTATTGATACTTTTACTCATTTTAGGCAGGAGGATTTAACCATTTATTGCCTAAATGGAATACAGGTCAAGCAGATTTAACCATTTATTGGCATTGGTAGAGAAGCAAGCCATATTTAAAGGAGCCTTCCCTACTGATTGAGAGCTTTGACATAATGACCAGCAGATATGTTAATGAGGTATGAGAACAGAGCTGACTGACATCTGACTACAGCTGAGCAGCGACTTGACTCCCATGTCCTGCATGAACTAACGCTGGCGCTTCACGTAAACAAAACTTGACAATTGTTTCCCCACCCCGAAGGACTCGGGTGCAGGAGGACCCGAGGAGGAGGAGCCTGAGGAGGAGGAGGAGCCTGAGGAGGAGGAGGGAGGAGGAGAGGAGAGCTGGGACTCGGTGCTGGACATGGTGAACCTCCTCTGGGAGGAGGAGGACCACCGCGGGACAGCAGGAGGAGCAGGAGGAGCAGGAGGAGCAGGGACAGGAGGAGGAGACTCACTGCAGCGCTGCTGGCCCCTCCTCCGCCCCCCCGCAGGGTGGGGGGGCTCACACCCCCCCTCCTCCGCCGCCTCCGAGCTCAGCCTCACCGAACTGGAGAGACGAGCCAGGGAGCTGGACTGTGACCTGGAGCACCTGGACCTGCAGAAGGTTAGTAGATCTATAGAACACCTGGACCTGGTAGATCTATAGAACACCTGGACCTGGAGAAGGTTGGTAGATCTATAGAACACCTGGACCTGGAGAAGGTTGGTTGGTAGATCTATAGAACACCTGGACCTGCAGAAGGTTAGTAGATCTATAGAACACCTGGACCTGGTAGATCTATAGAACACCTGGACCTGGAGAAGGTTGGTAGATCTATAGAACACCTGGACCTGGAGAAGGTTGGTTGGTAGATCTATAGAACACCTGATCTATAGAACACCTGGACCTGGAGAAGGTTAGTAGATCTATAGAACACCTGGACCTGGCTCAGTGTAGAGTTGCACCACCAGAACGTAAGTTTGGTAAATACTGATTTACTAATCTGAGTTCCCAGAAGTTATTTTTTTTACCACTAGGGGGGCAAGAAGAACTTAGGCTGAAACCATTTTATCTCTGGACCGGAGGTCAGCCCAGGACAAGTGTGGGTAACTGGAGGCAAAGATGGCGCCAGAGTTTAATATCTCCAAAATAATCACAGTGGCGAATCCTCCAAGACTACTGAGTTGCACCACGACTGTTAGTAGTTGCATAAAATGACGTCATAGCTCCCGGATCCGATGAACACGAGCGGTTTCTACACTGAGGAAGTAAAACTTGTATGGTCTTTAGTCAACAAAGAGCTCCGTCTCTCCGCTGGCGTCATCATCATGTACACAAAGTCATTGATACGTGTGCACAGGGCGAGCGCAAACCTGCACACTGTTGAATAATCACATGATCACACTGGAGGGTGGCTTTACCGTGATCACTGGCACCTCAGTGATGCCCTTCCTGACCGCATCACAGGAGAAGGCACAGCTTATGGTGTAACAGTGCTTAAATTAACCAGTGTTCAGGCAAGGAACAGCTTCTGGTGTAACAGTGCTTGAATAAACCAGTGTTCAGGCAAGGAACAGCTTCTGGTGTAACAGTGCTTGAATAAACCAGTGTTCAGGCAAGGAACAGCTTCTGGTGTAACAGTGCTTGAATAACCCCACCCTGTCCCATTAAAGGTGTATTCAGTGATAATGAAAGTGGCCGGGGGTCATCTTGTTCCTTACTGGCCTTACAGCGTGGAAATGTTTTTTATAGATTTTCTGCACCATTATAATGTTCTCGTTTTGATCATTAGACCCAATCACTGAATATTGGTAGGCCTACGTCTCCAGCTTCAGGATATGTATGATACTGATTTACTAAGAGACTGTGGCATTTTATCAGTTCAGTAGTTTACAATTTAGGCATTTAGCAGACGTTCTTAATTCAGAGCGTTCAAAACCTTTATTTTGACCATCATAACTAAACATCATAACTTAACTACGACCATACTCTACCCTGATCGGTCGAGGACTGGCTGGCTACCTCTGAAAACCGAATCTAGCTATGCTCGTAACACGGGCCATGGTGGAAGTCCTTATATGGTCAGCACACATTCTATTGAGGAGAATGAATGGAAAATGTACCAATTATATTTTTATTTGAATGAAATACAATCACTGAATATACCTTTAACCCCACCCTGTCCCATTAACCCCACCCTGTCCCATTAACCCCACCCTGTCCCATCAACCCCACCCTGTCCCCCATTAACCCCACCCTGTCCCATTAACCCCACCCTGTCCCATTAACCCCACCCTGTCCCATTAACCCCACCCTCTCCCATTAACCCCACCCTGTCCCAGCCCCTCAGTGACGCCCAGAGAGAGAGAGGTGACAACATCTACCAGACTCACCCGGGACCCCAGAGGGAGAAGGCCGCCCTGCTGGCAGGTAGAGGCACTGCATCGATGCGCAGAATCTCTGAACGTACACATATCTGTAATTCATAACATCTCCAGAACCGTTGGAGTCAGTCTGATAGCCAGCAACCCGCTGCTGTGAACCCTTTATGGTCATGCCCATAAATGGACATATGGGGAGGATGATTCAGCAGTTCTGGAAATAATAGCCCTACACAATATTGTTTGGATCACTTTCCGTGCTGTCGCGTCATGACCTCAGATAATTATCGTTATCGTTATCTTTATTGCGCCCCGAGGGAATGGGCCTTTATGTACGTACAGAGATTCGGTGCGTTTATCGTAAGATTATGTTTTTTTTTTCACAAACTCATTTTGTTGGATGTTTTGTCAAAACGCCCAGGTGTATTTTGTTTCTCACCAGCCACCGTAGATTCATGACATCATTGAACCCAGTGTGACATCACAGTGTGACATCATCACTACATCTTATCACCAGGTAATCATTCATGTCACGCATGTTGGTTCAGTTAATACTACCATATAAACTGTTTGTCTGTTTGTTTGTTTGTTTGTGTGTTTGTTTGTGTGTTTGTTTGTCTCCAGCAGAGGGCAGCAGATCTCAGGTCAGATTGGAGCTGATGTGTAAAGAGACTCATAAACCAGACTGGATGAACCAGACTGCTGCCGTCAGGTAAACTCATTCCCTGCCACAGCTCCGGCCATGTTTGTTTACATAATGAAGAAAACAAGATGGCTGCTATCTCATGAATGCCTGAACATTTCCAGAACATTTCCAAGTGTATTTTTTAGTTTGAAAGCTGTTAGCAGCATGCCCATGCTTGGTGCAGGAATCTAAACATCTAGACTGCTGAGGGTTAGGGTTAGGGCTAACCCTAACCTCTAGACTGCTGAGGAGAACATCTCACTTACCTCGCTAACTCCACATGCAAACAACCATACACCAATCAAATCACTTGTTTACAGTTGTGGCAAGAAACATGTGCAGCCATTGGCTGTAAAAAAATAAAGAGACAGTAGCTAGGACTTTTTTGTTAAGATAATAGTGGATGTATTTTTAATAAAGTAACGGATATATTCTTAATAAAATAACGGATGTATTTTTAATAAAGTAACGGATGTATTTTTAAATAACAGGTTTTTATAAAATATGTTTTCCAGCCCGTCTTCTAAAGACGACTCTCCGGACTCCAACCGG
Source organism: Nannobrachium achirus (assembly GCF_963921795.1). Taxonomy (NCBI): domain Eukaryota; kingdom Metazoa; phylum Chordata; class Actinopteri; order Myctophiformes; family Myctophidae; genus Nannobrachium; species Nannobrachium achirus. Next base: position 702,659 of record NC_137827.1, read on the forward strand.
ACTCTGGAGTCGGACTCCAGCGGGGTCTTCATGTCCTTATCCAATCAGAGCCAGGAGGAGGCGGGCTCGGACAGCGACCAGCCAATGAGCGGCTCCGACCTGGGCAGCAGCAGCACCTCATTGGAGAAGGACGGAGAGGAGGCGGGCACTAAGGCCTGGGGGAGGGAGGAGAGCGCAGAGCTGCAGTGGTGCTACCCCACGCTGCTGGACACAGCAGGGGTCAGTAAGGTATGGCAACATGACTGGTGTCATGCTACCCCACGCTGCTGGACACAGCAGGGGTCAGTAAGGTATGGCAACATGACTGGTGTCATGCTACCCCACACTGCTGGACACAGCAGGGGTCAGTAAGGTATGGCAACATGACTGGTGTCATGCTACCCCACGCTGCTGGACACAGCAGGGGTCAGTAAGGTATGGCAACATGACTGGTGTCATGCTACCCCACGCTGCTGGACACAGCAGGGGTCAGTAAGGTATGGCAACATGACTGGTGTCATGTGTGCAAGACACCAGTCATGGTGCCATACCTCAGCAATGGGCATGATGATTTTTCTTACTACCGTATTTTGAAAAACATTTTTGAAGTATTTTAAATGCGTAAAGAGGTTTTGGATATGGCATGGACTAATATTTAATATATATATATATATATATATAATATGTTCTTACTGTACTTGTTGCTACATTTCTGTCTAATAAAATATTCAATCAATCAAAGGAGGAAGAAGGAACCTCATTGGACGACACCGCCGATGACTCCACGACGCCCAGAGCAGAAATGCATCCTGGGAAGAGGGTCACCCTGGTGGGCGGCGACGACTCCTCCCCTCCCCCCTCCGCCAAGCAGCCAATGAGACGGCTTCCCTCCACCAAGCAGCCAATCCGACGCCTTCCCTCCACCAAGCAGCCAATCAAACTGGACCACGACGACAAAAAGCCGCTCCGGAGCTCCGGGTTGGACTGCGGAGACGTGGACCCCTTCGCCCAATCGGATAGCTTCGTTTACCTGGCCGTGTCGGCCAGGCCCGCCTCCCAGGCCCAGGTTACCACGGTTACCATGGAGGAGGGGGAGGTGCCTGCCGAGGATGACCCCGCCCCTGGACAACACATCGACCAATCAGAGACGCAGCCGGAGCCCCTCCCCCCTCCCCAGGGGAGCCTCGCCCCCCAGCAGCCGGAGGAGGGCGACTTCCTGTGCACCGACAGCTTTGTCTACCTGGCCGCTCCAGACTGCCTCCTGCTGGACCCGGAGGGGACTGCACCCTACGGGAGAGGGTAATCTCATCTCATATTCAGAGTCATTTAATCCCATTCTTACTATTCATACGTTTGGAGAGGCTTAATCGCACAAACCGGGAGGCCAGTGAGGAGATAGTTACAGTAGTCAAGTTTTGATATGACAGATGTCTGGATGAGGAGCTGGGCTGACTCCTGGGTGAGGAAGGGTCTGATTAAATGGTAAATAAATGGTAAGTGTTGCATTTATATAGCGCTTTTATCCAAAGCGCTTTACAGAGATTGTGCATTACATTCACCCATTCACGCACACATTCATACACCGGTGGCGGAGGAAACCATGCAAGGCACCAAACTGCTCACGGGGAGCAATGTGGGGTTCAGAGTCTTGCTCAAGGACCCTTCGACATTAACTCAGGGGGAGCCCGGATTCGAACTGGGAACCCTTCGGGAACCCTTTGTGCTCTAATAACGGTTTCTCTACCCCTGAGCTATTCTACGGATGTTATAGAGTGTGAACCTACAGGACCGGGTGACTTATGCAATGTGTGCCCTGAATGATAGCTGGCTGTCCAGGACCACACCAAGGTTTTTAGCTGTTGGAACCAAAGTCACCAATGTATTATCTATGGAGATAGTGAGATCTTGCATGGGGCAAGACTCAGCTGGGAAGAAGAGAAGCTCCTTCTTGTCCTGGTTCAGCTTGAGGAGGTTGGCTGACATCCGGCAAGGGTGTCCAGGAGCAGCTGGTGATTCACTGTGTCGAATGCCGCTGATAGATCCAGGAGAATCAGGACTGCAGAGTGGGAGGCAGCCTGGGCAGCATGGAGTGCTTCTGTGACTGCTAGGAGTAAGCAATTTACCCCGAGTGAGAGGACATTATGCTCTGATAATGTCCTGTGTGAGGGGGTGATCGGACGAGGCGAAGCCGAGTCCGATAACACCCTCACACATAGCGGGGCAGATAAATGCATTTTTGCACTAAAATACTTCAGAAGTGGAAAGAAACCTAAAACTTTTCACAAGTACTCCTTAGGGGTTGTTCCTATGATAAAACACATTAGACACTGAAAAATCTAAATGGCTGCCATGTTTCCAAGATGGCTGCCTCTGAACAGTACGCCAGCCAGTTAATGCCCGATTTTCATAATATTAGAGTTGTTTTGTAGGTTTTAAAACATCCTGAGTTCATTTATTACACTTTTAAAGCAGCCAGAATAACCTTTCTGACTTTTGGTTGGGGTCTTTCCTCACCTGGGACCCCCCAAACAGACCCCTGAGCCTATCTCAGTAATCACATTGCTCCTGCTCCAGAGCAATGTTCAATTAGATCATAACTGAAGCATTAAAGTTGTTGTAACTGGGCTCTGAAAGCAAAAATGAGTAGTAGCAAATACCCAGGGGTCTTCCACAGGGGGTCCGGGACCCCTAGGGGGTCCTCAGAGTTACTTCAGGGGGCCTGCCGAATCTTGATGGGGAAGTTCTTTTCTTTTTTTTAACTGTTCTTATTAGTATTCTCAGTATTATTTATTACATTTTTGTGTCAGACAGACATGTTCACAGGTGTTACTGCAGGGATTGCAAGAATTAAGGTATTGCAACTTCTCACTTTGGGCGCGCAGTCTAACATGTACATTTATTGCGCTGCACTCACACTGACAACACAACACACACACACCTCTTTGTTATCGTCACCCCAAAACCCGCACCCTATCCTCTTAAAGAGCTCACGGTTAATTGTACCCAAAGAAATTCACTACTATACATGTCCTCCCTAATAGTGTTGACAGTTTCCACTATAGCATTTGCAGGGAGGAGAGTGCAAGGCAGGTTATTGTTTGAGCAGCTGCACCGTCCCTTGTAACCTGCTTTGCAGCCACATTTGATGAGCTCAAGTACTGCCTTTGCAGCAGGGAGGGCAAGAAACCTGACTGGACATACCCTCCACTCTCTGAATTCCATCTATTTTTTTCAATTGATGGAAGCTCACGGCAATTTGTCAGGTATGAGTATGACAAAGTAGGCATCATAATAGGATACCTTCATCAAGGGACATGATTTTGAGGAAGTGCAAACACATGAAGAGGCTGATACCCCGATTCCTTATCAAGGCCTTGCCTCCGGTACAAAAAAGGACATTTTATATTTTGGAGTGAGTTTAACTTATTGGATGTTACAAATGTCAAGGGTTCCTTTGCGTACATAGTTTTTCAGGTGCTGACTGGGGAAGAACATTTCTTGGAATCACCAAAAAGACATGGGTCAATGCCTACTTGAGCTTATAAATGGTGAGCTTCCATCAACATGCAGTCGGAACATTTTGCATGCCATGTTTACAGTTCAAAAGGTCCAACAACCCTGGGATTACTCAGATGGGAACTATTTCTGTCAAAGAACTTGGAGGGTGAGATGCTACCTCCAACTCGTGCTGCACTGCTACCACATTACCTCAGCGCCAACTCTGTCACAATGCAGGGCAGGCCTCCGAAGGCAGTACTTGAGCTCATCAAATGTGTCTGCAAAGCAGGTTGTAAGGGACGGTGCAGCTGCTCAAATAACCTGCCTTTCACTCTATGCTATGGTGGAGACTGTGTCAACACTATTAGGTTGGACATTGAAGATGATGATGATGAAGACGAATATATCCTGCATGTCTGAAATTACTGTATTGTAGTGAATCTCTTTGGGCGTAATTGACCATGGGCTCTAATAAGGTGAGGGTTTTGGGGTGACAATAACAAAGAGGTGTGTGTGTGTGTGTGTGTGTGTGTGTGTGTGTGTGTGTGTGTGTGTGTGTGTGTGTGTGTGTGTGTGTGTGTGTGTGTGTGTGTGTGTGGTCAGTGTGAGTGCAGTGCAATAAATGGAAATGTTGTTCTGCACCCAAAGTGAAAAGTTGCAATACCTTCATTATTGCAATCCCTGCAGTAACAGCTGTCAACCATAACTGTTTAACACAAAAAACATTATACATAATACTGAGAATACTAATAAACCATCAAAGTACAATACATAAAACCAGGATACATAAAAACATTTGACGGGGGTTCCCGGACCCCCCGTGGAAGACCTCTGTTATTTGCTACTAGTCATGTTTTATTTCAGAGCATATTTCAGATCTAATTTAACATTGTTCTGGAGCAAGAGCAGAGCGATTACTGAAATAGGCTCAGGGGTCTGTCTGGGGGGTCCCAGGTGAGGAAAGACCCCAAGTGTAATAAATGAACTCAGGATGTTTTAAAACCTACAAAACAACTTTAATATTATGAAATTTCTTTTTAACTGGCTGGCGCCCTGTAAAACATATCCGAAAAGGCGGCCATCTTTAAAACTGGCGGCCATTTTGAAAATTAAGTGTCTAATGTGATTTTTCTAAAGAATGACCCAAGAGGTACACTCTGTAAAACTTTGGCGCTTCTTTCCAGAACTGAAGTATTGTTCTCCTTAACTGCACCGCTAACAGGACATTATCAGAGCATAATGTCCGACCCCGAGTGGTAAATAGCTTTTCTACCACTTTTTTCCGTATACATGAAAGAAAACACATAGTTGTAACTTGCAAGGATATTAAGTTACAATCATTATTGCCTATAAAACTTCCGCGACGACAGCAAATAGTTCCACAAACAACATCTTCTACTCACCACCAGATGACGCCAACTCCATGCAGAGAAAGATGTCTAGCATACAGCTAAGCTAACGTCAGTTAGAAGGACCGTTCCGGCCGTAAATAGAGGCTGTTCGCTTCCAGAAAGGCATAGGTTCAGAGAAAAGGGGCTTTAAAGTTGGCGGATTGCATTGGATCCAAATAAATCGGCGACGTCGTACGCACGTTAGTAAACATAGGACCGCTACGACCGTCATATGTTGGTTGGGGGAAAGGTGTTCCGACTACCTCCTGAAGTCCCCGGATGTACACTGAGGCGCATTGATCTCGTCCTCACACAACTGCGGCGGTTGTTCTGCCATAACCTCCGGAATTTAGCCAATCAGAATCCAGTATTTGAACATGTGACTAGAAAAAGTGGTAGAAGGGCAGTTTAAACCCTGAGACTACAATAACCTACCTGACCAGGCGGAGATCTGTGCTCAGAGGAGCACTGTTTCTTAATAATTAAATCATTTATACAACGAGGTCTGATTAATCACTTAAGCACCTATTTTATACTTTGCCGTTCAACAGTGTGGAAAAAAGCCCAGCTTATGTATATCGATTATTTGGATTTTTTTATCCAAATGTATTATTTGTCATCATTGATTAATTTGCACCTGAACTAAACCACATGCAAAGCCATTACATTACAAACATACAACATACAAATACATTATTCCATTACTCCATCTTCCATGTGGAAACTAAGTTTCTTTGCGTGAATCCATTGAACACTAGTGTTGTGTTTGTTACTGTGTGTGTGTGTGTGTGTGTGTGTGTGTGTGTGTGTGTGTGTGTGTGTGTGTGTGTGTGTGTGTGTGTGTGTGTGTGCGCGCGTGTGTGCGTGGTGTTCCACAGGGACGTGGACTCGGACAGCTCGGGTTCGGGTCCAGTAGACGTGTCGGTGCTGGGCTGTGACTCGGTGGCAGGAGACAGTGACTGGGACTCGGACCTGTCCGACTCAGACCCCAGCCGCTGCTCCAGGACCCCCGGGGGTCCCCAGGGTCCTAGCTCTGGTCCCCTGGGTCCTGGGGGTCCCCAGGGTACCAGCAGAGCTCCAGGTAGGGTTGGGCAGCATGTTATGTGTATATCTAAGATATGATTTGAACAGGCACAGTGACCAGCGTATCGCGGACATGAAGGTTAGGCTGCTCACCATGACAGTCGAGGTTCCTCCAAACAACTCCATTATTATTATGATCATTTCCTGTGTTTTTTATAAATATTTTTGTATTGGTTTTTCTTTATATATAAAGACATTCACACATTCACACACATACCACCTGCACATGCCTTTTAATAACCATTTCCTGTTGATAACATATTCAATCACAGTGATGTGAGAGGTACAGGGTTCATGTTCATGTTGGCTGGATTTAAACCGATGCACTTGATTTGATACATATATAAATATACTGCATATTGATGTCTTATCATAAGATCTAGAGAAGTCTATTTATATTTTATACATATATAAATTTAGATCTAGATATATTTTATATATTTTATATATCTATAAATATACTGCATATCGATGTCTTATCGCCCTAGGGTCAATCCTCTCTCCAGGAGACGACCTCTCTAAGCCCCGCCCAGCTGCCTGGGACTTGTTTGGAGACGCCTTGGAAGACGCAGATGATGCCATCGATGATGTCACTGATGATGTCACCGGCGATGTCACTGATGATGTCACTGACGACATCGCGACAGACGGTGGCGGGGGAAGGGCCGGGGCGCTCGCGTCTGCAGCGGCGACAACATCGACGGTTCCCACGGCAACCCCGCCCGGTGACGGCGACACCGCGGCCTCGGACCAGACAGGAAGTACCCTGGGCCAGACAGGAAGTACCGTGGACCAGACAGGAAGTACCGTGGACCGGACAGGAAGTGCCGTGGACCAGACAGGAAGTGCCGTGGACCAGACAGGAAGTAAGAAGGTCACATGGCAGTTCAAACCCGCCCAGCGCTCCGTGTGCACAGGAAGCAGGAAGGAAGTGATGTCATCAGGATACGACGAGAGGAGGAGGACGTCGTCTTCTTACTCCTCCTCTTCATCCTCACCTTCCTCTTCATCGTCTGATTGAAGCAACGTTAAATCAGGCTGCTTAATTTCACCCTTTTTCCTGCACCATTCATCCACACACACTGTTGTGTCCTATAGTTAGGAGCCCCCACCAGGAGGACATACTGTTGTATCCTACTGACTCACCTCACCCAGTGAGGAGCCCCCACCGGGAGGACGTACTGTTGTATCCTACTGACTCACCTGTCAGTGAGGAGCCCCCACCGGGAGGACGTACTGTTGGGCGGGGTCAGGTTAAAATCGAGGATGCAGAAAGAAAGTTTCCCAAATATCACCACGGAAGAAAAACAAGTTTAAAACACTTCCGTTCGAGCGAAGGGGTTCAACCGGAGAGTTCACATGCAAGCGAGCGAACGCCCTGTTTTTGGCGCACGAGACCGTTGAGCAGAGAAGAGTTTTAAAAGTGTGTTTCCTCGTGGTGACATTTAGTCATCTTCTTTCCAGTGACTTTGTCAGGAGAGAATGGAATTAATCACATGAACGGTTGTTTGTTTTGGATTTTATGGACGTTTTTATCTCTGATATCGTTTTGCTGTCGTTCAATTGGATCTCGGATGAATTCCTTTCATCAAGTTTTTCCTTCATTTTTGAATTCTTCCTAAATAATAAAGCCATGTTTTGTGGTTCCTTTAAGGAGCTACTTTTGAAGTCAAGTGAAAAGCGCGCAGAAGTGGAGGAAACGCTTTTAAATGAATTATGAAAAGACGTTACGTTATGAAGTTGTATCTTCTGTGGATGATGAATGTAAATGAATATAATGAATATAAATACTGCTGTTGAATGTATGGTCCATACAGGCTGAGGTGACCAGCCAGGCTGGGACGTCTGATGTCACACCAGTGGTTTTCAACCTTTCTCACATCAAGGTCCATTATTTATTCAGCATTTGATCCACAGAACCACCATTTGATGACATTTATCCTCTCAGACCCAAAACCTAGAATATGTTTGTTGTTGTTGGATAAGATTTTGTCCACAATTCCATGCTGTATTGGTTAGGGTTAGGGTTAGGGTTAGGGTTAGGGTTAGGGTTAACCCTAACCCTGTATTGGTGTTGGTGCCCAGTGTTGGGGAAGGGAATTCTGTTCAGAGGCATATTTCTGCTGGCATGTGACTTTTTTTGTAGGATATTATATTTTGTTTCATGTACACCAAATGTACATTCTCAATTTAACGCTGAAAAAAAAGCAAAAAAAAGTTACTCAAGTTACTTCTCCTAACCCTAACCCTAACCCTCTCCTTTTTACATGTAACTTTAAACTTTATAAGTTACATTTCTCCAGGGGTATAACTTTAACTTGATCAAGTTACTGCCATGGTGAGTTACTTGTAACTGTACAAGTTACGCTTTCAAAGTAACTTCCCTAACACAGTTGGTGCCATAGGAGAGATAACAGGTTGTATTGATGTTGGTGCCATAGGAGAGATAACATGTTGTATTGATGTTGGTTCCATAGCAGAGATAACATGTTGTATTGATGTTGGTACCATAGGAGAGATAACATGTTGTATTGATGTTGGTTCCATAGCAGAGATAACATGTTGTATTGATGTTGGTTCCATAGCAGAGATAACATGTTGTATTGATGTTGGTTCCATAGCAGAGATAACATGTTGTATTGATGTTGGTTCCATAGCAGAGATAACATGTTGTATTGATGTTGGTACCATAGCAGAGATAACATGTTGTATTGATGTTGGTACCATAGGAGAGATAACATGTTGTATTGATGTTGGTTCCATAGCAGAGATAACATGTTGTATTGATGTTGGTTCCATAGCAGAGATAACATGTTGTATTGATGTTGGTTCCATAGCAGAGATAACATGTTGTATTGATGTTGGTTCCATAGCAGAGATAACATGTTGTATTGATGTTGGTTCCATAGCAGAGATAACATGTTGTATTGATGTTGGTACCATAGAGATAACATGTTGTATTGATGTTGGTTCCATAGCAGAGATAACATGTTGTATTGATGTTGGTTCCATAGCAGAGATAACAGGTTGTATTGATGTTGGTTCCATAGCAGAGATAACATGTTGTATTGATGTTGGTTCCATAGCAGAGATAACATGTTGTATTGATGTTGGTACCATAGGAGAGATAACATGTTGTATTGATGTTGGTACCATAGGAGAGATAACATGTTGTATTGATGTTGGTGCCATAGCAGAGATAACATGTTGTATTGATGTTGGTGCCATAGCAGAGATAACATGTTGTATTGATGTTGGTGCCATAGCAGAGATAACATGTTGTATTGATGTTGGTACCATAGGAGAGATAACATGTTGTATTGATGTTGGTGCCATAGGAGAGATAACATGTTGTATTGATGTTGGTACCATAGGAGAGATAACATGTTGTATTGATGTTGGTACCATAGGAGAGATAACAGGTTGTATTGATGTTGGTACCATAGCAGAGATAACATGTTGTATTGATGTTGGTACCATAGCAGAGATAACATGTTGTATTGATGTTGGTACCATAGGAGAGATAACATGTTGTATTGATGTTGGTACCATAGGAGAGATAACATGTTGTATTGATGTTGGTGCCATAGCAGAGATAACATGTTGTATTGATGTTGGTGCCATAGGAGAGATAACATGTTGTATTGATGTTGGTGCCATAGGAGAGATAACATGTTGTATTGATGTTGGTACCATAGGAGAGATAACAGGTTGTATTGATGTTGGTTCCATAGCAGAGATAACATGTTGTATTGATGTTGGTACCATAGGAGAGATAACATGTTGTATTGATGTTGGTACCATAGGAGAGATAACATGTTGTATTGATGTTGGTGCCATAGCAGAGATAACATGTTGTATTGATGTTGGTACCATAGCAGAGATAACATGTTGTATTGATGTTGGTACCATAGCAGAGATAACATGTTGTATTGATGTTGGTACCATAGGAGAGATAACATGTTGTATTGATGTTGGTACCATAGCAGAGATAACAGGTTGTATTGATGTTGGTGCCATAGCAGAGATAACATGTTGTATTGATGTTGGTACCATAGCAGAGATAACAGGTTGTATTGATGTTGGTTCCATAGCAGAGATAACATGTTGTATTGATGTTGGTACCATAGCAGAGATAACATGTTGTATTGATGTTGGTACCATAGCAGAGATAACAGGTTGTATTGATGTTGGTGCCATAGCAGAGATAACATGTTGTATTGATGTTGGTACCATAGGAGAGATAACAGGTTGTATTGATGTTGGTACCATAGGAGAGATAACATGTTGTATTGATGTTGGTTCCATAGCAGAGATAACATGTTGTATTGATGTTGGTACCATAGGAGAGATAACATGTTGTATTGATGTTGGTGCCATAGCAGAGATAACATGTTGTATTGATGTTGGTACCATAGGAGAGATAACATGTTGTATTGATGTTGGTACCATAGGAGAGATAACATGTTGTATTGATGTTGGTTCCATAGCAGAGATAACATGTTGTATTGATGTTGGTACCATAGGAGAGATAACATGTTGTATTGATGTTGGTGCCATAGCAGAGATAACATGTTGTATTGATGTTGGTGCCATAGCAGAGATGACATGTTGTATTGATGTTGGTACCATAGGAGAGATAACATGTTGTATTGATGTTGGTACCATAGGAGAGATAACATGTTGTATTGATGTTGGTTCCATAGCAGAGATAACATGTTGTATTGATGTTGGTACCATAGGAGAGATAACATGTTGTATTGATGTTGGTGCCATAGCAGAGATAACATGTTGTATTGATGTTGGTACCATAGGAGAGATAACATGTTGTATTGATGTTGGTGCCATAGCAGAGATAACATGTTGTATTGATGTTGGTGCCATAGCAGAGATAACATGTTGTATTGATGTTGGTGCCATAGCAGAGATAACATGTTGTATTGATGTTGGTGCCATAGCAGAGATAACATGTTGTATTGATGTTGGTACCATAGGAGAGATAACAGGACAATGTTGATCAAAATAACAATTCTTCTACAAAGTTCTTGTAAATTAAGTAATGCACATGTTTAACAACAATGTAACTCATGAGAGCGTAAAATGAAACCAAATGGATCCGTACGGGTCCATTTGGTTAATTTCAAGTTCTTTTGGTTAATTTCAAGTTCTCAGCCTGTCACGATGTCACAGGCTGTGAGCTTGTAGATCGGCTGCTCTCAAATAAGTGTCTGAACAGCTGGGGACCCCCTGAACACATTTAGCCGGGACCCCCCCTGGAACCCCCCCCACACACACACACACACACACACACACTTTGAGAACCACTACAGTATGGGACAATGTTTAATATTTACCATTGATACGTGAAAGTGGCTCAAAACTTTTTATTTTAATTTTATTATGACAATACTTTTAACTCCTGCTGTTACATCATATTATAAATGTATAATAATTTACTACATTATATGATTATGTATATATTTACTTTAATACATTATATAATTATCTACTGTATATATTGGTGGTTCTCAAACTTTTCCCCCTAAAATCATTTGTGTTTGGCCAACGCTGTCTCACAAAAAGAAAACGTAATATTTTCACTTTTTGGGAGAATTTTGACCAAAGGGTCGACATTATGCCTTGAAGGGGGGACACAAAGGCCTCAATATGACTTTTCGGGGAACATAGAACTTATTATTCTGTGTCTATCGGAACATTAATAATGATCCATGATTATCAGCCACTGGAAACTCTGAAGCAGAATCATTGTCAGAGCCAAACAGTGTGGATTTTCCTGTGGACGTCCCCAAAAAGAGCTGATCTACAAGCTCCCAACACGTCACAATGCAGCACGCTATGAGCTTGTAGATCGGCTATACTTGCAAATAGCTACGGTACAAAAGTTTAAAGTATATTAACTTATTAACTCATTTTGTTGGGGATCCCCTGGTTCCCAAGGAGCCCTGGGGGTCCCCGGACCCCCTGGTTCCCAAGGAGCCCTGGGGGTCCCCGGACCCCCATTGCTGTATACAGTGGACACCAGACGTTAAAGGAATACTTTACACCTGAGAAAAGACTCTTCATCACTCTGTTCTGCCAAGGCTTTTCCATAGGAATGGAGACCGTGGTTACATACGTAACCTCCGTTTCTTTTCCATAGGAATGGAGACCGTGGTTACATACGTAACCTTCGTTTCTTTTCCATATGAATGGAGACCGTGGTTACATACGTAACCTTCGTTTCTTTTCCATAGGAATGGAGACCGTGGTTACATACGTAACCTTTGTTTCTTTTCCATAGGAATGGAACGTTTTCTGGCCATTCACGGATTTCTGCAAAGATAACGAACGCTCCGTTCCCATGGAAAAGCTTTGTCAGAATCCTCACAGGAAGAATTATAGTCATGTGTGACCGCGCTTTTAGTATTTGACCGCCAACTTTACAATAATATTATTTTGAATATGGAGGCCAGTCTTATGGTAACCATATATTAATAATAATAGTATGTTTCAATTCAATGTTTTATTTATCTAACAGCTTATAGAGTTGAAGTTGTGAATGTATTTCAATGAGCAATATATATAGTTACACATTTGATGCTATCTCTATATATCTATGTATATATAGTTACACATTTGAAGCTATCTCTATATATCTATGTATATATGGTTACAGATTTTATGCTATATCTTCTATGTTTATATATTTGAAACGTATAATGGCTGAGTGAAAATAATGCTATTAATTAATTAATAAGGCAAATACTTTCTTACACTTTATTTATTGAAGACAGAACGAAATGCTGTTGGAAATCAGGTGGATTTATGAGACGAAAATCGTATCCAATTGATTGATTGATTGATTGATTGAGTGATTGATGGACAGAAAAACATGTGAAACTGTGTGTGCAACATTGTAACCTGTATATAGAGTGGTGGCAACGTTTTATGCTAATCAGTGGTTCTTCAACGTTCTGGAGATCAGGGCCCCCCCAGGGGTCCCCCAGGGCCCCCCCAGGGGTCCCCGAGGGCCCCCCCAGGCCTCCCCAGAGGGGGCCGTTTTTAGCCCAAGGAATGTTTTTTTCCCCCCTGTAAAACAAATGCTTGCAATGTTTTTAGAATCATGAAAAACCCATAGTTTGACCCCTCAAATGCTACTTCAAGCACATTTTTATTTTTGTATTATTTTCCTGTATAGTAAAGTCAATGAGACCCCAACTTTGAAGCGTTTGGCTCCCACAAAGTTTCCCGAGGGAGTTGTGTTTGATAAAGTTCAGAGGCCCCCTCAGGCCCCCCCAGGGCCCCCCCAGGGGCCCCGGCCCTCACGGCCCCCCCAGGGGCCCCGACCCTCACGGCCCCCCCAGGGGCCCCGGCCCTCAGGGCCCCCCCAGGGGCCCCGGCCCTCACGGCCCCCCCAGGGGCCCCGACCCTCACGGCCCCCCCAGGGGCCCCGGCCCCCCCAGGGGCCCCGGCCCTCACGGCCCCCCAGGGGCCCGGCCCTCAGGGCCCCCCCAGGGGCCCCGGCCCCCCCAGGGGCCCCGGCCCTCACGGCCCCCCAGGGGCCCGGGCCCTCACGGCCCCCCAGGGGCCCCGACCCTCACGGCCCCCCCAGGGGCCCCAGCCCCCCCAGGGCCCCGGCCCTCAGGGCCCCCCCAGGGGCCCCGGCCCTCACGGCCCCCCAGGGGCCCCGGCCCTCAGGTTGAGAACCACCTTGTTTAGTGGCAGCTGGTCAGGTGTGCTTTAAACCATTTCACTGTAACTTTATAAAGTGTTAAAGGTTTCACAATAAAAGCCTGGAAACACCTTTACTGGTATGTATTATTATGTTATTATGATGTGATATTGTAACTGAAGGTCTCACAGCATATCTCCATATACAGTACATGGATCTCCATATATGGGTACCAGGGGTCTCCATATATGGGTACCAGGGGTCTCCATATATGGGTACCAGGGGTCTCCATATATGGGTAACTGGTCCGATATACATCACTGGCCAGATGGCCAAGACATGACCTCGCTTGTCGCCCTGAGGCGTCTTACTAGTACATTTAACCCTACGTTATACGTTCCTAGCTGATGGTTTTGAACGGTATCACCAGTCTGTTGTCTAATGTGAAGCTCAATGAAAGGTTGTGTCAAAGTAGCAAAGTAAACAAAAATGCTAATAAGATGCTAAATGTTTAAATGTTTGGAATGTTGACCAGTTAGGTTCTCATTGGTTCCAGGATAATAAAAACTAGCCAATCACAGATTAACGAGCGCATCGTTAATATCATTATTCATCGTTACGGTCGACATCATTCGATGTTTCACTCTGTCACTCAACCAGAACCACGCACGCACGCACGCACGCACGCACGCACGCACACACACACACACACACACACACACACACTTGGTGCCATCTGTGTAGTGTTGAATA